>NW_022196903.1:16293904-16329095 GCF_008632895.1 Mastomys coucha
CCTGCCACCCGGCGGCTCCCCTGCGACTCTTGGGGTCTGTGCCTCCCTGCTGACTGCTCCCGGCTTAGAGAAGATCCATTCTTGCTTTTCTAACAGAGTTTTTCTTCTTCTTCTTCTTCTTCTTCTTCTTCTTCTTCTTCTTCTTCTTCTTCTTCTTCTTCTTCTTCTTCTTCTTCTTCTTCTTCCTCTTCTTCTTCTTCTTCTTCTCCTTATTATTATTATTATTATTATTATTATTATTATTATTTAATCTTATTTTACAGTCCAGTTGTTATTCTCCTCCTAGTCCATCCTCATCCCATTCCTCCTTCCCATCTCCAAGAGGATGCCCCCCACCCCTACCCTGACAGGCCTCCCCTTTCCCTGGGGCCTCAAGTCTCGCAAGGGTTAGGTACATCTTCTCTCATTGAGGCCACACCAAGCAGTCCTCTGCTGTACATGTGTAAGATCTGCTAATGTTTGCTGCCTGGTTGGTGGCTCAGTGTATGAGACATTCCGGGGGTCCAGGTTAGTTGAGACTGCTGGTCCTCCTATAGGGCCACACTCCTCATCAGTTTCTTCCAGCTTTTCCATAATTCAACTACAAGGGTCACAGATTCTGTCCATTGGATGGGTGTAAGAATCTGCACCTGGCTCTTACAGCTGCTTGTTAGGATTCTCAGAGGGCAGCCATGCCAGGTGTCTGTCTGTAAATATACAAGAACATCAATAATAGTGTCAGACCTTGGAGCCACCCCTTGAGCTGGATCCCACTGGGCCTGTTGCTGGACCTTCTTTTCCTCAGGCTCTTCTGCAGTTCTTTCAGACAGGAACAATTATGGGTCAGAGATGTAACTGTGGGATGGCCCCACTCTCCTTCATTTGATGGCCTGTTTTCCTGCTGGAGGTGGGCTCTACAAGTTCCCTCTCCCTACTGTTGGGCATTTCATCTAAGGTCCCTCCCTTTGAGTCTTGATAGTCTCTTACCTCCAGGTCTCTGCTACATTCTGGAGGGTCCCCCAACCTCCTATCTTTCAAGGTTGCCTGTTTCCATTCGTTCTACTGGCCCTCAGAGCTTCACTCTTGTTCCCGCCCCTCCCTCACTCCAATATCTGATGCTGTTCCACTTTCACCTTCCTGTCTCATCTCCCACACAGGTTCCTCCCTCTCTCCATACCCCCACCCCTCCTGACGTGATTGCTTTCTTCTCTCTCCCAAGTGAGATTGAGGCATCCTCAGTCGGGCCCTTGGGCTTGTTAACCTTCTTAAATTCTGTGGTTTGTATCCTGGATGTTCTGTCATTTTCTTTTAAAATTTATCTATCTTCTTTTCTTTCTTTTGAAATTTTTAAACATGTTAAAGTGTTATATCACTTTATATGTCACTTATAAGTACAGCTCTATAGGAACTCATATGCCCTCTGTCCCCTGGAAATCTGTGTGCCTAGCATTAACTTCCAGACCAGCATCACTTCAGGGAGCATCAATACAGCAATAATTCCATTGAGGTTGGGCTGTCAAAGTTAGAGTGGGTGGCCGTGGGGCTGGGCTGGGACTATGCTGGGAGCACATTATTGATTATGATATAAGTCCTTCTCTAAAGCAACAGCTCTTTCCATAGAAGAATCAGAGCTGACTGTCTAGATGTAATGGTCTAGGTGTTAACCTGTCTCATAATCTTCTCCACTGGAGCGAGCCATCTCCACCTCCATCTGCCATACATCTCCTCTTTTGTGCCTTCTCCTAAACCTCTGTAGGAAATCTACGGGAAATGGTTGGTTAAGAGTTGAAAGGTGGGTGATAAGTAAGTTTAGTTAATGTGAAATAATTATGTTCATAATCCAAACACCCAGGTGGCTAAGGCAGGAGCATTCTCAATAGTTGGAGACCAGCTTGTGAGTAGGGTACTATGTTCCAGACCAGGCTAGACTACAGTTTGAAACACTATCCCAGAAAACTACCGAGAAGGGGTGGGTGAGAGAAGAGAAAGAAGAGGAGGTGAAAGAGAAGGAGGTAGACGAAAGATTGTGATTGAGTCAGAATTAGTATTTTCTTGAGCCAGACTGGACTGCCATCTCTGAGCTCCAGGTGAACAGATCTCATTTGTGACATTTTCTATTCACTAATGCAAATTTCTTTCTTGAATTGGTTCAATAAGCATGTTTTGTTGTTATTGTTTTATTTACATCGGCCATTGTTAGAGGCTCTTATAGCTCCTAAAGTTGGCCATAGGACACCTGAAATTTGATTGTTAATAATAAAATTTAAGAAAACAAGACAACAGAAGGAGGTATGTTTGCAAGTTAATTCTATCTGATTCATGGATAAGGCCAGTTTAAGTCCTGAAATATATGGGTCAATGGCAGAGTTAGTTGCATATTCATGATTTAAAAAGCCAAAAAGCATAACCAAAAATTCATTTGATTTTCTAATTAAAATTCTGTAATTAATAATTAATGTTCTTCATTTCTTGGTGCTTCACCAAGAAACTAAATCCTGGATTAATCTTGCTGCCAGGTCTATCTCTCAGAATACTCACTGGGGGGATAATCATGGAGAAACTTAAGATTTGAGTCCAATAAATTTTTTTCTAACTAATGTACTACTCCATTCCTTCATTTAATTCTGTGTTTTTACATCTAAAATCAGATGTGTGTGATTTCTATTTTGCTTTTATATATCTGAACAAATTAAAGGCAATGAGAGACAACTGGTGACCAGGATTTCTTAGTTATTTTTTTTCATACATAAATGATCCATAACTGAGGAAATCTGGGTGACACTTTTAAGACAAAGTACTAGGCCAGCAGCAGCATCTGTCCTCCCTGCCTGTCTCCCTCTTTGCTGTTGGCACCAGAGATCTTGCTTTTTCTTTGTCTGTGATCCCCACCATTAAAGTGATGAAACTGAGTGATATCTGTTCCCACTCACCTCACAGATATGATCCCGCTGTGGAAAAGGAAAAGTAAGTACTCGACCTAGAAGAAAATAGCCATTTTCCATGACAGGCCAGCAGGCCTTTTGAAGCCAATGTCTAACATAATGGGCCTTTTTAAGAACACCATAATGAGTTGATTAACTATACACCACAAACAAAAATCATCTGTTAAAGATTTTCAAAAGGAAATCAATGATTAATAATGAAGTATTCATTTTAAAAATGACCCACAATTTGTATGATACCCTTTATCAAAAGAAATTCTGTGTTAAGAACTTTATGCTTTAACACTACAAGGGTGAATACTTCCAGGATTTGGGATATTTTCCAGAAAGAGTTTTGGTGAGTTGAATGTGCTGTTTTCTTGCCTTATGGTAAGCAGAGAAAACTTTGTGGTCTAAGACTAGAAATTGTTTGACTGACTGCTTTGAGGGGTGTAAGTTTTCATTGCAATTTTCTTTTGTCCCAGTTTTGTTGAGATTTTGACATCAGAAAGTGTATGCTAACTTTTAGATCAAGCTACCACTGAGACTCAATGGAACAATTTAAGGAACTTATCTACATCACAGGAATAAGCACTTTTGCACAGAAATTCTCAAAAATACTGTTTCAATCTTCTATGGACCACTGCTCTTGCAAAAAAAGAAATTATGAAGAGAAATTGCCCCATAAGGTGAAAATTTTGCTTTTTCTAACTGTGCCATTTTGGGATCTTCCTGGTGGACTGTCAGGAGCATTCCTGGTCTTGGGGATTCTCCGAAGGTAAACCATATCAGTACAATCTTAGGATAATGAAAGGGTTGAAGACACAAAACTTTCTCCTACAGTGGCCATCAAGATGTTTGGCAATATGGTATTTTTTTTTTTTTTAGAGAGATTAATGGAGTTAAAAGTGGAGAATTCATTTCCCCTCAGTATAGTGCTGTATAGCTTTTCATCTTCTTTTGAAAACAAAGGATGCAGTTCTCCCTTGTCTTATTCACGTTTTAAACTTCAATAGGCATTTCATTAACCAAAAAGCTGCTGTCATATCCATCATCCAGCAAGCCACTAATTCCCAGTATAGCCCAATACTCTGCAATTACAACAAGCAGTTCACAGCTTCCACCTATATTTGCATTTATTGTCTGTGAATTCTTATTATCTATAAATTCTCAAGAATACTAAATACATTAGAGTAGGAGAGAACAAATACATTTCTCCTTTTGTCAGTTTCTACCACTCTGAGAATTTTTCAAGTTTGTTTTTATGAAATAAAATCCTTTCTTATGAAAAATTCTTTTTTAGGAAAAGAAATCCCTCTCCCTTCTGTTCACTCATATATTCCCATCCCTTAGTATAGTAGGTGGCAGACTCCTAGCTGGCCAACGTGCCAAGAATAAGGGACTGTTTAATATTCTGCCTCTAATAAGACATCTATGCTACTCTGTCCAAGTCTCAAGGAACATAATGCAAGAATGGGTAAGTGATATGAAAGAGCCAGAGAAAGGGCTGAAGTGTTGGGGACAATGAATTCTGGGCTTGAAGCAACCCTTACACTTTTGAAACTTCAGCAGCTGTGATTAGCTACACCAGTTCTGAACAGCATTTGGCCTGTCCTTTCGCATAGATTGGAAGGAAACCCATAAGGGCATGGACCTCCATGATGATTTATAAGGGTTAATCACAAAGAGAGAGAGAGAGAGAGAGAGAGAGAGAGAGAGAGAGAGAGAGAGAGAGAGAGAGAGAGAGATTTCTCCAGTGGTATAGCCACTGTTCAATTGTTTATTCTACAAATACCCCTCACCTCTGCCACTGTAATCAACTCCAATTGCATCATTTGTTCATTCTAAGCACAATTTAAAGCCACTAATGTAGAAAGGTAAGTAGTTACAAAGAGAATATCATTAAAAGAAAAAAATAACGTAAGAAGGAACAAACAGGAAAAAGTAATATATACATATGCATGTATCTGTGTGTATGTAAGAATGTATGTATATATGTATGTAATATATAGGTATACTAAAATGTTATATTAAACACATCATATGAATTAATATAGAATCAGAGAAAAACCTAAAGAAAAAAATTCTGTCACACTATTCCTAGATGATAGTCATATCAAGTTTAAAAACATACACCATGAAGACACAGATATTGCCTATGAATTGTCTCTGCAAGTACATTACTTATGTTTAAGTCATTATTATGTATAGAACTATGTTGGCCAGCTATATTTGTTGGAATGAGGCAAAGTTTTTAAAGACTATTTAATTAATATTATATATTTACATACATATTTATATATCATGAATTAAACTGAAAAGGCTCAGTATATCCATAATAAAGAACGAAATTCCATGGATATGTTATCATCTTATAGATTGGTGACTCATACATTAGAAGTCATGCCTGCCCATGATAGGCATTAGTTCTCCTCGCTCAAGAAGGAAGTCTTTGCTGTTCTATATTTAGAACCTTCAATTATTCGTACATACAAAAATTCATTTAAAATTAGATTAGATGCATGGTTATGTAATTCACAGGAATATTAGAATTTAAATGAGAAAAATATGGGATTTGAATTAAGCTACAGATACTGGCCTAAATATCTTCCTCTTCTTGACTACTCCCAAAACATGTAATTATGACTAACTAAATATAAAATTATTTATTTTTGTAACATTAATTTTAATCTAGCCATATCTACATATTTTTCCTTCAGTCATATATAATTATGGGTATATGTCCCAATTATTTGTTTCTAAAATAGGCTTCTGGGAGGGAAAACAAACACAGTACCACAGTAACCAAATATTTTCTCCCAACATAAATGAGATCCTAGGACAGTTAGTGTTTAAAGAACTACTGGGGTTTAAACATGCATGATATCTCAACTAGTAACTGAAACCAGTCTCATATTCACATGTAATCAAGATTATAGCAAGTGTTCTACAGAGGACCAATTTGGCACAGTAAGATAAGCCCTTTTGTCTCCATACTTTTAGAAACTATAACTGAAATGTAAGTACTCATCCTCAGTAGACAGTTACAGTTGTCATTCAAAGTGATGGCGCTGTTGTGAATTGATGGAGATATTATGAACTTACTCTTACATCCAATGCATATCTCTTTACATTTCTCAGAAACCTAACTCTCTAACTTTCAATATTTTTGTGAGTTATTAAGTTGTATTTCTGAAAAGCACAATAATTAGCTGAAGTAGTCATGTTTTTGGTTATTAAGAGTTCCAAATAGAAAGAAAATTTCCTTTTCTCTTTTTCTTTTTGTTATTATTATCCATTCCATTCATTTATATCTCAAACGATATCCTACTTCCCTTTTACCCACTGCAGCAACTACCCATCCCATGTTCTCCTACTTCCCAGTTACCCTTCTGCTCCCGCCTCATCCCACAACTGCCTTCCCACCTCCCTTTTGCCTGTATGAGAGTGCTCCCCAACCCACCCACACTTGCCCGCCCCACTGCTCCAGCATTCCCCTACTCTGGGGCATCAAACCTCCCTGGGACCAAGGGCCTCTCCTCCCATTTCTGTTGGGCAAAGCCATCTTCTGCAACATATGTATCTAGAGCCAGGGATCCCTCTAAGTACACCTCTTGGTTGGTGGTCTAAGTCTCTGTGAGAACTGGGTGGTTAGGCCACTCTATGTTGTTCTTCCATTGGGGTGGCAATCCCCCTCTGCTCCTACAATCCTTCTGTCTGCTCCCCTACCAGCTTCTCTAGTTCAGTCTGATGGTTGGCTCCAAGCATCAGCATCTGCATTGGTCAGTTTCTGGCAGGACTTCCCCAGGAACTGGCACACTTGTTTTCTGTCCCCAAGTGCTCCTTGACCAAGGCAACAGTGTTGGCTTTGGTGTCTGCAGACAAGATATATCACCAGGTAGGGCTATTCCCTGTTGGCTCTTCCTTCAGTTTCTGTTCCATTTTGTGTCCCCATTCTTCCTTTGGACAGGAACATTTCTGGGTTAAAAAAACTTTGAGATGGGTGGGTGGCCCCATACCATAACTAAGGACCATGCCTATCTACTGGAGGTGATCGCAGGTTCTATTTCCTTCTCTGTGCATTACTGGTAAAGTCAATCTCATTGTGTCCTGGGAGCCTCATGTTTCTCGGGTGTCTGAGACACTCCAGTGGCTATCCCCAGTTACTCATCCCCCCGATACCTCTTTCTATTCAATTTCCTGATCCCCTGTACCTCTCTCATCCAGATTCTGATACTGCCACCCTTATTTCCTCCTCCTCTTCTCTCCTACCTTTGTTCCCCTCTCCTTCCATTTCCCATAACTATCCTGTTCCCCTCCCCTCAGTGCAAGATTGAAGCATCCACCCTTTGGTCTTCTTTCTACTCTCCATATGGTCTGTAAGTTGGATCACAGGCATTGTGAGCTTTTGGGTTACTATCTACTTATGAGTGAGTACATACCATCTGTGTTCTTTTGTGTCTGGGTTACCTCATTCAGGATGATATTTTCTAGTTCCATCCATTTGCCTGGGAATTTCGTGAAATCATTATTTTTAATAGCTGAGTAGTACTCTACAGTGTAAATGTACAATATTTCCTATAAACATTACTCTGTTGAGGGACATTTGGATTCTTTCCAGCTTCTGGCTATTATAAATAAGACTGCTATAAACATAGTGGAACATGTGTCCTTGTATACTATCATATCATGTGCAAATAGCGATATCTTGACTTCCTCCTTCCCAATTTGCATCTTTTTGACCTCCTTTTGTTGTTGTCTAATTGCTCTGAATAGGACTTCAAGTACTATATTGCATAGGTAGGGAGAGAGTGGACAGCCTGTCTAGTCCTTGATTTTAATGAGATTGCTTCGAGTTTCTCCCCATTTAGTTTGATTTTGGCTACTGATTTGTGGTATATTACTTTTATTATATTTAGGTATAGGCCTTGAATTCCTGATCTTGAATTCCTGAATCATTCATTTCATCCAGATTTTATAGTTTTGTTGAATATAGATTTTTGTAGTAAGGACTGATTATTTTCTTAATCTTAATTTCTTTCTTTATTTCTTCCCTGACTGAGTTATCACTGAGTAGATGGTTGTTCAGATTCCACTTGTATGTGGGCTTTCCCTTGTTTTTGTTATTATTGAAGACCAACCTTAGTCCTTGGTGATTAATAGGATGCATGGGATTATTTCATTTTTCGTGTACCTGTTGAGGCATGTTTTGTGACTAATTATATGGTCAAGAAGGTACTATGAGGTTCTGAGAAGAAGGTATATTCTTTTGCTTTAGGATGAAAATGTTGTATAGATATCTGTTAAATTCATTTGGTTCATAACTTCTGTTAGTTTCACTGTGTCTCTGTTTAGTTTCTGTTTCCATGATCTGTCCATTGATTAGAGTGGGGTGTTGAAGTTTCCCACTACTATTGTGGGAGGTGCAATGTGTGCTTTGAGCTTTAGCAAAGTTTCTTTTATGAATGTAAGTGCCCTTGAATTTGGAGCATAGATGCTCAGAATTGAAAATTCTCCTTGGTAGATTTTTACTTTGACTAGAATGAAGTGTCCTTCCTTATCTTTTTTGATAACTTTTGGTTGAAAGTCTATTTTGTTGGATATTAGGATGGCTACCCCAGCCTGTTTCTTTGGACCATTTGCTTGTAAAAAAATTTCCCCAGCCTTTTACTTTGAGGGAATATCTGTCTTTGACCCTGAAGTGTGTTTTGTTTATGCAGCAAAATGCTGGATACTATTCATATACACAGTCTGTTACCCTATTTTTTTAATTGAGGAATTGAGTCCATTGATGCTGAGAGATATTAGGGACCAATGATCCCTTCATGTTATTATTATTGTTAAAGTTGGAATTATGCTTGTGTGTTACTCTTCTTTGGGGTTTATTGTAAAAATACTAATTTCTTACTTTTTCTTGGATATAATTTCCCTCCTGTGTTGGACTTTTCTTTCTATTATTCTCTGTAGGGCTGGATTAGTAGAAAGAAGTTGTTAAAATTTGGTTCTATCTTGGAATACTTTGGTTTCTCCATCTGCAATAATTGCGAGTTTTGCTTGGTATAGTAGTCTGGGCTACTATACCAAGATGTCATCTTGACATCTGCATAAGATCTTCTGGTTTTTATACTTTCTGGTGAGAAGTCTGGTATAATTCTGATAGTCTGCCTTTATATATTACTTGACCTTTTTCCCTTACCACTTTCAATATTCTTTCTTCTTTCTGTGCACCCACATTTGTAAAGGAAGCACTAATAAAGCACAAAACATACATTGAACTTCATACAATAATATTAGGAGATTTCAACACCCCACTCTCACCAATGGACAGATCATGGAAACAGAAATTAAACAGGAACACAGTGAAATTAAAGGAAGTTATGAACCAAATGGATTTAACAGATATCGACAGAACTTTTCACCATTAAAAAAAAAAAATACCTTCTTCTCAGCACCTTCTCAAAAACTGGCCGTATACTCAGACACAAAACAAACCTTAACAGATACAAGAACATCAAATCAATCCCATGTATTCTATCAAACAACCACAGACTAAGACTGGTCTTCAGTAGCAAGAAAAACAACTGGAAGCCCACATACACATGGAAGCTGAGCAATGTCCTACTCAATGATAATATTGCCGGGGAAGAAATAAAGAAAGAAATTCAAGTCTTTTTAGACTTTAATGAAAATGGAAGCAGGACATACCCAAACTTATGGGACACAATAAAAGCAGTTCTAAGAGGAACACTCATAGCTCTGAGTGCCTCCAAAAAGAAACTGGAGCAAGTATATACTTGCAGATTAATAGCATGTCTGAAAGCACCAGAAGAAAAAAGAAGCAAATACACACAAGAGGAGTAGACAGTAGGAAAAAACAAACTCAGCACTGAAATCAACCAAGTAGAAACAAACAGACAAAAAAACAAACAAAAAACAAAAAACTATAGAAAGAATCAAGAAAACCAGGAGCTGGTTCTTTGAGAAAATGTACCAGATAGATAAACATTTAGCCAGACTAAGCATAAGGCAAAGAGACAGTATCCAAATGAAGAAAATGAGAAATGAAAAGGGAAACATAACAACAAAAATAGAAGAAATTTTAAAAAATCATCACACCCTACAACAAAACCCTATACTCAACAAAATAGGAAAATCTAGATAAAATGGTCAATTTTCTAGACAGATGCCATGTATCAAAGTTAAATCAAATAAACTGTCTAAACAGACCCTAATCAGATAAAGTCTCCCAACCAAAAAAAGCCCAGGACCAGATGGGTTAAATGCAGAATTCTATCAGACCTTCAAAGAAGACCTAATACCAAGATTCTTCGAAGTATTCTACAAAAGAGAAACAGAAGGAATACTACCCAATTCGTTCTATGAAGCCACAATTATACGTATACCTAAACCACAGTGAGACCCAACAAAAAAGAGAACATCAAACCAATTTCCCTTATGAATACCAATGCAGAAATACTCAATAAAATTCTTGCTAACTGAATCCAAGAACATTATCAAAATGATCATCCACCATGATCAAGTAGGCTTTATTCCAGGAATGTAGGGATGGTTCAATATACAGAACTCCATCAACCTAATCCACTATAAACAAACTCAAAGAAAAAACCAACATGATCATTTCATTAGATGCTGAAAAAGCATTTGACAATATTCAACACTCATTCATGTTAAATGTATTAGAAAGATCAGGAATCCAAGACCCATACCTAAAAAGTAAATATAAGCAAAACAGTAGCCAATATCAAACTAAACGGAGAAAAACGTGAAGCAATCCCATTAAAATTGGGGACTAGACAAGGCTACCCACTCTCTCCTTCCTATTCAATGTGCTTGAAGTTCTAGTCAGAGCAATTAGAAAACAAAAGGAGGTCAAAGGGATATAAATTGGAAAGAAAGATGTCAAGATATCACTATTTGCAGATAATATGATAGTATAATTAAGTGACTCAAAAAATCCCACCAGAGAACTACTCCTAAACCTGATAAACAACATTAGCAAAGTGGCTGGATATAAAATTAACTCAAACAAATCAGTAGCCTTCCTCTACTCAAAGGATAACAGGCTAAGAAAGAAATTAGGAAAACAACATCCTTCACAATATTCACAAGTAATAAAACAAAACAAAACAAAACAAAACAAAAAAAACCTTGTTGTGACTCTAACCAAGCAAGTGAAAGATCTGTATGACAAGAACTTCAAGTCTCTGAAGAAAGAAATCAGATAAGATCTCAGAAAATGAAAAGATCTCCCTTGGTCATGGATTGGCAGGAATACTTGCCGAAAGCAATCTACAGATTCAATGCAATCCCCATCAAAATTCCAACTCAATTCCTCATAGAGTTAGAAAGAGCAATTTGCAAATTCATTCAGAATAAACAATAGCTATTCTCAACAATAATAGAACTTCTGGTGGAATCACCATCCCTAACCTCAAGTTGTATTACAGAGCAATCATGATAAAAACTGTATGGTATTGATGTAGAGACAGGCAAGAAGATCAATGGAATAGAATATAAGATCCAGAAATGAACCCACACATCTATGGTGAATTGATCTTTGACAAAGGAGCTAAAACAAATCAATGGGAAAAAAAACCACATTTTCAACAAATGGTTCTGGTACAACTGTTGGTCAGCATGTAGAAGAATGCAAATTTATCCATTCTTATATTCTTGTACAAAGCTCAAGTCCAAGTGGATTAAGGACCTCCACATAAAACCAGATACACTGAAACTAATAGAAGAGAAAGTGGGAACGAGCTTTGAGCACATGGCCACAGGGTAAAATTTCTGGAACAGAACACCAATGACTAATGCTCTAAGATCAACAATTGACAAATTTTACCTCATAAAATTCAAAACATTCTGTAAGAAACAGAACATTGTCAATAAGACAAAGTGGAAAAGATCTTTACCAATCCTTCATCCAATAGAGGGCTAATATCCAATAATTACAAAGAACTTAAGAAGTTAGACTCCAGAGAATCAAAGACCCCTATTAAAAATGGGATACAGAGCTAAACAAAGAATTCTCAACTGAGGAATATTAAATGGACAAGAAGTACTAAAAGAAATGTTCAATATCCTTAGTCACAGGGAAATACAAATCAAAACAACCCTGGTGAGATTCCACCTCACAACAGTCAGAATGACTAAGATCTAAAACTCAGGTGACAGCAGATGCTGGCAAGGATGTGGAGAAAGAGAAACATTTCTCCATTGTTGGTGGGATTGCAAGCTAGTACAACCACTCAGGAAATCAGTCTTGACAATTCCTTAGAAAATTTGACATAGTACTACCTGAGGACCCAGCTATACCACTCCTTGGCAAATACTCAAAAGATGATTCAACATAAACAAGGACACATGCTCTGCTATGTTCATAGCAGCCTTATTTACAATAGCAAGAAGCTGCAACGAACCCATATGTTCTTCAGCAGTAGAATGGATACATAAATGTGGTACATTTAGCCAATAGAGTACTATTCAGCTCTTAAAAACAATGTATTCATGAAATTCTTTTGCAAATGTATGGAAATAGATAGTATCATCCTGAATGAGGTAGCCCAGTCACAAAAGGAACACACATTGTATGCACTCACTGATAAGTGGATATTAGCCCAAAAGCTCAGAATAACCAAGATACAATTCACAGACCACATGAAGCTCAAGAAGAAGGAAAACCAATGTATGGATACTTTAGTTTTTCTTAGAAGAGGAAAAAAAAAACTCATGGGTGTAAATATGGAGACAAATTGTGAAGCAGAGACTGAAGGAAAGGCCAGCCAGAGACTGTCCCACCTAGGGATTCTTCCCATATATAGTGACCAAACCCAGACACTATTGTCTATGCAAAGAAGTGTTTTTTCCAGGAGCTTTATATAGCTGTCTCTGGAGAGACTCTGTCAGAGTCTGACAAATACAGAGATGGATGCTTGCAGCTAACCATTGGTCTGATCATAGGGTCCCCAATGGAGGATTTAGAGAAAGGACTGAAAATGCTGAAGGGGTTTGCAACCCCATATAAAGAAATGGGCTAACATCTGAAATATAAATAAAGAAAATATCCAAATAAAGAGAAAAATTGGTTCTATGTTAGCGAGTGGTTATTCTGACCTTTGGGGCTAATATTCACTTATCATTGAGTGCATAGTATGTATGTTCTTTTGTGATTGGATTACCTCACTCAGGATGATATTTCTTATGTATTAATGTTTTGCCTGCATGTATGTATATGAGCTAGATGTCTGCATAGGTCATAAGAATGTAACTGATGCCCGGAACTGGAGTTTTGGATGGTAGTGAACTTTTGTGTAGAGACAGGAACCAATGTCTGGATTCTCTAAAAGAGCTATAGGTGCACTTAGAGGCTGAGCCATCCCCCAGCTCAATTTTTATTTTCTAGTTTTGCCGACTAAGTAATTTTACATAAGAATATACTATTAAAATCCACTAGCTAACATAGAATATATTGTTGTGTAGCTCAGTCTTCTTGTGGGATTTCTACCAGTGGGAACAAAAGCTATCTCTGACTCCTCTATCTGGTTTTGGGAACATTTCCTTGCCTATTCTAGTCTTAATATGAGTGGAGGTATCTACTCTTATTGCAACTTGATGTACCATGTTTGGTAGAGAATGCTGAAAGCCCTGTACTTTTCTGACTGGAAATGGAGGAAGAGTGGACCTGAGAAACAGAGGAGACGGGGAAGAAACTGGTAGAACAGGAGGGAAAGGAATTTAAATGCACTTTATTTTTAGACAACCCACATGACATGTTTTATTCTTTAAAAAAAAAAAATGCCTCCACTCCAAATAAATCACAGTCAAATTAAAAGTTCAAGATGACATCAGTCCCATTTGTCCTAAGTCCTGGTGTTGTGTGGATGGTAAGCAGCAGCCAATTATGGTGACAGGAGATAAATCCATTTTCTTAACATTTTTCCATCTCTAAGCCATCCTTAAAGAAAATAATGAATGGAGTCACACCATCTTCACAGTAGTCCAGGAGAGCAACCATATCATAGGGATTCATGTTTTCACCAAAAAAACCCTGGTAGTTATTGAAATTAGCAAGGATGTGCTTAATTTGCTCTGTAGCTCCAGTCATAAAAGGCTTTACTCTTTTGGGTTTCTGTTCTTCAAGTTTGCCTTTGAGTGATTTCATGTAGTCTTTTTTTTTTCTTTTTTTTTAAATTTTTTTTAGATGTTTTCTTTATTTACAATATCTCCTTTCCCAGGTTCCCCTCCAAAAGAAAAAAGAAAAAGAAAATAAAATAAGAAAAAATAAAAATAAAAAAACCTGAAAACTAAAACAATACCCTGTTCCCTCCCCCCTCCCCCTGCTCACCACCCTACCCTCTCCCATTTCCTGGCCCTGACATTCCCCTACACTGGGGCGTTGAACCTTCACAGGGCCAAGGGACTCTCGTCCCATTGATGACCGACTTGGCCATCCTCTGCTATACACATGCTGCTGGAGCCATGAGTCCCCACCATGTGTACTCTTTGGTTGGAGTTTAGTCCCTGGGAGTTCTGAGGGTACTAGTTAGTTCATATTATTGTTCATGCTAAGGGGCTGCAAACCCTTCAGCTCCTTGGGTCCTTTCTCTAGCTCCTTCATTGGGGACCCTGTACTCAGTCCAATGGATGGCTGTGAGCCTCTACTTCTGTATTAGTCGGGTACTGTCAGAGCCTCTCAGGAGACGGCTATCTCAGGCTCCTGTCATCCAGCACATGTTGGCATCCACAATAGTGTCTAGATTTGATGACTGAATATGGGTAGGATTCCCAGTTGCTCCACTATGTTCTTAGCAGCCTTATTTATAATAGCCAGAAACTGGAAACAACCCAGATGTCCCTCAACAGAGGAATGGATACAGAAAATGTGGTACATCTACACAATGGAGTACTACTCAGCTTTTAAAAACAATGAATTTATGAATTCTTGGGGAAATGGATAGACCTGGAGAATATTATCACGAGTGAGGTAACCCAATCACAAAAGAACACACATGGTATGCATTCTCTGATAAGTGGATATTAGCCTCGAAGATCAGAATACACAAAGTACAAACCACAAGCCATAAGAAACTCAAGAAAAAGAAAGCCCAAAATGAGGATACTCATTCCTTCTTAAAAGGGGGAACAAAATACCCATGGAAGGAGTTGTAGAGCAGAGACTAAAGGAAGGACAATTCATGTAGTCTTTGGTGTACTTTTTGTAGGCCTCTTTTGTGAGACTGGTTTCTTGTAAGTGATGGTTCATGACAATGTTAACACCGGTGACTACTGTGCTTTCAGTACCTTCGCCCTCCGGACCTTCAGAGGAAGCATTTCCACCGATGAAAGGAGTTTCAGAGACTAACTATGGAGCAGAGACTGATGGAAGGACAAACCAGCCTGATATAGCTGTCTCCTGAGAGGCTCTGACAGTACCTGACTAATATAGATGTAGAGGCTCACAGACATCTATTGAACTGAGTATAGGGTCCCCAGTGAAGGAGTTAGAGAAAGGACCGAAGGATTTGAACGGTTTGCAGCACCTTAGGACCAGCAACAATATGAACTAACTAGTACCTTCAGAGCTCCCAAGGACTCAATCACTAAACAAGGACTATACATGGTGGGACTGATTGTTCTGGTAGCATGTGTATAGTAGAGGATTGCAAAGTCAATCATCAATGGGAGGAGAGGTCCTTGGCCCTGTGAAGGTTCTGTGCCCCAGTATAGGGGAATGCCAGGGCCAATAAGTGGGAGAGGGTGGGATGGCAAGCAGGGGGAGGGGGAACAACAGGGGTTTGTTCTTGTTGCTTTTTTTTTTGAGGGGAAACTGTGAAAGGAGAAATCATATGACATGTAAATAAAGAAAATATCTAATAAAAAATAAGATAAAATAAAAAAAACAGGTTCTCCAGAGCAGGAGTGAGGATTAAAAAGGAAAAAGACAATTAGACAACACTGTAGCAAGACCCCAGTCAATTCTGAGACTGAAGGTGGGTTTTTTTTTTCCAATCCACTTTTATACCATTTTAATTACATGCAGGTATTAAGGGCAAGTCGTACAATGAGGAATCAAGCAAGACAATAGTCAAGGAATCAACAAGACAATAAATATAAAGTCCCATGATCACTCTGGAGATAGCTGCTTCTAAGGATTATCAAGATATCTGAACCTACTTCTTTGTTCTACCATAAAACCATATTCTTACTTCCTTGTCCTTGGCCAATGTCAGGTCTCTGCCTGAGCTTACTTCTTTTTCATGCTTTAATGTCAGATTCCTGCCAAACGCCCCATTTCCTTGTCCTTGACCAATGTTAGATTCCTATCAAGTGGCACCCCAAAAGGCTCTCCAGAAGAAAAAACTTTCAGAACAGAGTACCATTAATACAGGCACTAAGATCAACAATTATTAAGCAGGACCTCATAAAATTGACAAACTTCTGTAAGGCAAAGGACACCATTGGTAAGACAATACAGCAAGCTACAGAATAGGAAAAGATTTTTTTTTTAGCCTATATATCTATAGAAGACTAATATCCAAAATATATAATTATTTCAAGAAAATAGCTATCAAGAAGACAAATAGCCCAATTTTAAAATAGGGTACACATCTAAAGAGTGAATTCTCAAAAAATGGTAAGCACAAATGATAAAAAGCCATTAAAGACATGTTCAGCATCCTTAGTCATAAAGGAAAGACAAATCAAGACTACAATGAACTTCATCTAACACCAGTCATAATGGCCAAGACAAATAAAACAAGTGAAGGCCCACATTGGTGAGGAAGCAGAGTAAGAGAAAAGCTCCTCCATCATTGGTGGGAGTACAATCTTGTTGAGTTCGAATGGTTATCAGTGTGGTGCTTCCTCAGGAACTTGGGAATTGATCTTACTCTACAATCTGTTAATTCTCTCCTGGGCAAATATAGTGATAGGTCTCTGCTTCCTACTACAGCACTTGCCTAACCATGTTTATTGCTGTTTTAGTCTTAATAAAGTTAAGAATAATTGGAAACAGCCTAGACTCCATCAATGAATGAATGAATTTTGAAAATGTGAGACATTTTAAACAACAGGATACTTAATCAGATATTAAAATACTAAATTTGCAGGTAAATAGATGTATCTAGATAAAAATCACCCTGAATGAGGTAATCTAGACCCAAATAGACAAATATGGTATAAATTCACTTATACATGGATGGCCATAGTGATGACCTATCATACTTTGTTACATTGCTCTATTTTTACTTAACAACCATACAATGGTTTTTGTTTTCTGAAAGTTGGAAAGATACCAACAAGCTGTTTACTGACTATGTTATGTGTAAAGAAGAGATTAAGTATTGAAATAAAGTGTCACTGTTTTAATTTACAGAAGAGTATTTAGACAAATAGAAGAAATATATTTAAATGCTTGAAGTACAGTGTTCAGGAAATAATTACTACACTAACAACTTCATTAAAAATAAAAATGAGCTCATTTAATTGAATTACTTGTAATTGCTAATCAATTAAAAACACTTCCAGAAAGGTTATGGCATTCTTGGATTTCAAGTTAAATAACTCTCAGGGGACAGAAATCTCATTAACAGGTCCATATTTAAAAATAAAATAAATCAAGATCTAGGATAGTAAAGATTCAGAGAATTTTGAGGGCCTGGTGAAATAAAAGAGTATAAGGGAAATAGATCTTCTCTACAAACAGTGTGAGGATTATTGCAGTGCTTAAGTTTGGAGTTAAGTTTATATTCAAATCACATGCAGCTACATAGTAAAATTCCTAATAAAAATGTTACTTAAATTTTCTTCAGTGAATTTATTTTTCTTTGCAAGTCAGTCATCAGAGTATCTTCACTTTAAGCTTTCTTCAACAAATTTGAGTCTACATGCATGCATATGTGTATGTGTCTCTCTGTGTGTTGTTTTGTTATATTGTATCATATGAATTGTTGTGTGCATGAATATATTTAGTTATGCCCACTAGTGCATAGGTTTGTGAAGTATCTTAATACTTCCTATGCCGTTCAATTAGTCAATCTTGAAAGAATAATTAAATAATCTGTCCTGTTGTTTTCTGGTCTATAAAATGAGATAATGCTAAATAGTTCTCAGTTATTTTTCCAGAGAATTAAGAATGTGTTATATTATGTGTAAAGTCCCTATAACAGTGAATGGAATTAGAAATGCCCCCTAAATTCTAGAGGATGTTGCGCTCTTGTACTAATAACGAGAAACAGGATTGCTACTATCATTGCCCACTTTGTACTCTCTACTTGAGAATTTCCCTTTAGTTTATGTGCAGAATAATTCATCCTCTAAGGATCCATGTTCAATCCATAATATCCTTATTATTATTAGTCATATATCTCTGTAATGTGACTGCAACTTCTGGTGAACCTATGTAATTATCTACAGCTCTGATACAAAACCATCATGAACACCTTGCTGGGGTGTTTTGTTTGTTCATTTCTTTGTTTCTTTTTCTGTACCTACTTTCTCATGCTTCACCTGCAGTGACTTATGGTATGAAAAGTTATGTCTAGAAGTTCCCCCAACACACACATACATACACACACACACACACATACAAACACACACCATTTCATTTCTTTTGCTTCATTCTTTCTCCATAATGCTTTCTCTCTTCAGAATCACTACCTCTAGATGCATTAAAAAAATGACTGCTAACTGAAAGGTCAGTACTTTGTCTGGACAGAAAGAATCAGCAGTCAACATGGGTTTGAAGGCTTAGCTTCATGCCATCAATGATTGATTCTCTAACTCATAGAGATCATGTGAGAAAAATATAAAATGTCTTACTACCATTTCCCAGGTAACCTCTGTACAATGATTATAAAAGAAACATGGGAGAGGAGGCCATGAGCAGGAGGAACAGGAGGTAAACACAGAGAGACTGAGTCAGAGATATAATTTACTATACAATTAAGAAAAGCTTTGTAAAATCTTCAAAACAGAATATCAAGCCCTTGAAAATGTATGTAAATTCATTTTAATGTATCGATTAAAATGAAAAAAGTATTTTGATTGTTTTAAAATTTGGCTTTCTTGGTAGATCTTTGGCACCAGGTTTCTGATATATATAGCATATATTTACAGATATGTAGTATAATAATAAGGATATTATGGATTGAACTTGAATCCTTAGAGGATGAATTGTTCTGCATATAAGCCATATGTGTGAATGTATGTGTGTGTGCAATAGAATATATGTATATGTATATATATGTATACATATACATATGTCTATATGTCTATATAGGCATATATATATAATATATAATATATATATATATATATATATATATATATATATATATATATTCCTTTACATAGTAGCTAAGTGCAAGACTCACAAAGCTTGCATCCAATGATTCCTATAGTTGGAAACAACTTTCGTTATTATAGGTAGATTTCATGATTGTATAGATGGTACAGTAAGTACTTCAGGCATGAATGCCTTCTACAAAAACCTTACTATGTTAATCAATCTATATTATAAAATCAAATTTTAGCTGGTTAGAACAGCATTATTTTAAGCTTCAGTTGTACATAGAATCATTCTAACATGCAAAGGATCCTGAATTTCTGTACCAAGGATTGACAGGTTAAAAACAATGCAAAGCACACTGCAATTCACTAATAGCCAAAAAAACTTCAGTTTCAACTTCCCATTTTCATTCTCAGTATTCTGATCAAAATATATGTAGGCTTTTGTAGACATTTTACAAGTTAAAGATAATGCCATGTTTGTGTTTCGATAGAAATCTTTTCCCACAAGTTGACTTGGAACTCTTTAGTGAATGATAACAACCACATCAAATATAATGTGATTTAAGAAAGAAAACAACTTTTGGCAGATCAAAAACGGTTTGAGCTAAGCACTACATAGAGTATTTTGGAATTATTTATTATTTTGTAACATTGGGTTATTTCTAAACATGTTATTTTTATATAGAAGTGGAATTCATTTAGCAATATACTAATGGAGCATTGTTCCAAATTAAGTGCTCATAGGCAGCCAACCATAAACTCCAGTGCATGATATTACATGTTTACAACAGATGGCCTGTTGATCAAATCTTCATGCCTCTGATTTATTTCTATACAATGAAGCTATCTCATAAGAAGTATGCACTGACCCCCTCACAGTTTGACCAGATATAGCTCAGATTCTACGTTGAGGAGGTAGCTTGTTTACTGCAGTCATGAGAAAGGCCTTAGGCATTTAGATTTTTTCCTATGACAGGGAAGCCTCAGTCATTGTTGGGACATTATAGAATCCCAAGAATAACAAAGTGAAGTACCAGCCTCCAAAGGTTTTGCTTAAAATATCTAAAAAAAACTTTTTAATTTTCTCTTTTCAAACCAATTAAATATTATGGGTGAAACAAAACACTCATTTGCCTCTGACCTTTTAGAAAAAAATGTTGGTTGAAATATTGTTTGTAGGCTCAGTCTGAGTTTGTGTGGACTATGCCTTAGGGCATTTATAAGGATTTTTGAGTAATTACTAACTTTGTTTGGATTCTATAAGTCAATGCATCCAATGCCTTAGAATTCATAAACATATAAATTCCCTATTTAGGCTTTCATCTTGCCACATTTTTTACTCAGCATGTTTGTATGTAAAATTTGTTTCTTAGAAGTCCTTCTGGCATAGTGTAAATTGAGAGAATGTCCAACCATTGGCTGGTCCAGCTTGAGACTCATGCAATGAATAGGAGCCCACCCTTGACACTGTTAATGATATTCTGTTGTACTTGTATACAGGAGCCTAGGATAACCATCATCAGAGAGGCTTCACCCAGCAATGAATGGAAATCTATGCAGAAACCCACAGCCTATCATTAGGTAGAGCTTGGGGAATCATAGAAGTGGAAGAAGGAAGAATTGAAGAAACCAGGGAACCAGAGGTGTCAGGACATGACAAGAAAACTTTCAGCCATAGTGTCTCACAGAGACTGAACCACTACCCTGAGAGCATGCATTGGACTAGCTTAGGCCTTCTGCACATATGTAACAGTTGTGTAGTTGTTCTTCCTGTGCAAGGGCTATCTCTGACTATGTTGCCTGCCTTTGGGACCCTTTCAATGACTGGGCTGCCTAGTCTCCTCAATGGGAGATGTTCTTAGTCTTATTGTGATCTGAACTTAACCACACTACACTGCACCTAAGTAGTCTCTTTTTCCTGTCCTTAGGAGAGTTGGATATTTCCTATCTCTGACTCATTCTGTCAAATCTCTCTCAGATTTTTCACTTTCAAACATGAATGCTTCCTTCTACAAACTTTACTTTCATTGTTTGGGATTAAAGATGTATACTAAGAACATGTCTTATTTCACACAGAGGTATTAAAGATGTGTACTGAAGCTTGATCACACATACCTAGAATGTTTTGGGGTATGATCCCTTGCCAGAACAGCCATGTTGTGGGATTAAAATTCCTCTATATCTTTCCCTCTCTCTGTTTAAGCTAAAATTTGTAAGAAAAAGGGAAACAATTATTAACCCCAGAAATATAGCAGTCTGATTACTTTTTATAAAGAACTGTTGATGCAAGTTTATGTGATGATCCTTCATAGTTGCAGTCCTGATCAACTTCCTTCAGCAGTTGTCCATCAGAGCATTAAGGTTTTCCAATCTACCAGTCTGATGAACAATCTGTCATTTTTTCTTCCTGTTTATTGAGCTGTCCCCATGTAGGGGGGAAAGTGTCAACTTTTTCTTCATTATCTGTTTTGCTATCTTTCTGAAATTTTTCCTCCCTTTAGTCATGCTTTTCATGTGCAAGCGTCTCTTACTTGGACTGGATTTTTATTGATTTTGATGGAACCCATAGTCCTTTATTACCTGTGGAAACAACTGAAATATATATATTATTTTTTTTAAGATTTGTGGAAACAACCTTAAAGACTCCAAGTTGATTTATTTCAGTATTTTTTTTTAGAAGTCAGTGTCTTTCATTTAATCTTATTCCCCCTTTCTGTAGTCTAAGGTACAATTAGATTTTTACGATACACACATAAACAAGACACATACTCATTCTTATCCAGTGCCCAGTTCCACATCAGCAATCTAGGCTTCTCACTCATTTAAATACAGAAAGAAACAAGTTTATTGCATAAGATGTCAATATAAAGTATCTTCAATGGCTGGTTCAATTTTCTCTAGTTGTTCTGTAGGTTACTGACAAGAAAACTTGTTTAGTATTATTTGTTATCAGAATACTAGATAACTTCCTTAGGACTTTCCCATTGTCTCCTAGGGACTTTCCCTTTGGTAAGGGATTATCTTATGTCTTGCTAATCTGCACTCATTAGTCCAAATACTATCCTTACCATACCCTCAACAAATCCCAAAAGACTAAGGTTTTATAGAGAAGGCTCTAGGAGTGCTTTGCCTACAATACCATTGTCTCCCACAATCAAAACAATGGGAATTCAATATCTAGGATTTTTGGCCATTGCTTCTCCAATTACGTAGTCCTTAATGTCAATATTAGCAGCAATTCTAATCCATTCATCCATGGGTACTGATTAACATTTTGAAGTTCTAAGAACATTTGTTTTTAACACTCTGCATTTGCATTTTCAAAACCTAAAGTTTTAATTAATGCCCATCTCACCTCTGGATCTGATATTGCCCTATTTATCGCAGACATTAATCTGTGTGAGAAGTCAGTAAAGTCTCTGTGGGATTGCATAGTAATTGTGAATAACATAGATTTTTTTCTTTGTTCCAGCAAAGGTAGCAAAGTATATTGTATAATAATAGAGTCATCAAATATTGTCTACTGGCTTAAATCAGCAAATTATCCTTCACCTAACCATTGATCTTTCACAACATTAGCATCTTTAGACCTATTGCGATTTCCATAATTTCAACTTCTCAGTACCTTAGCCATTCTAATTGATATTCAGCTTCCAGGATAGTTGATGCTAAATCTTTCCAGGCTTGGGGGATAACCTTGTTTTTGGTAGCCCAGGTATTGAACATCTGTCTTACATAGGGTCAGTACATTCCATAAGTTACTATTGATTCTTTAAAATATTTAAGGTCCTGTATTTTAACACTATTCCAGAGTAGTTGTTCATATTGAGCTTTTACCATTTTCTGGCATTTGTGTCACAGTAACTGGGAAAACTAGTTGGAGTAGTTGCTTTTCTTAGTTTCATTAAGAGAAGGCAGTGTAGGTTCAATGGTTTCTCTATCTTGATCCTGAATTTCATTAGGTACCATACATTTGCAATTAAGCACCTCCTGTTCTCTTATTTCCTGTTTATTTTCCTCTCAAGGCCTTTTACAGTCATAGCTAAACAGTATTTTTTTTCTTTTTACACAGGTATATTTTCAACCTTTCTTGAGAGAAAAATATATAAAGATTGCAATCAAAAGTAGGCAGGGATTCCTCTGGTGGTCACAGTTGCAATAAGTACTGTGATAGCTTTTCTTCCTTTTCTATTTTTGGTTTTGTTGTGGTTGTTGGTGGATTGGTTTGGTTTGGTTTAGTTTGGTTTAGTTTGGTTTGATTTGGTTTGGTTTGCTTTGATTTAGTTTGTTTTTTTTTAGTTTGGTTTGGTTTTTAGGACTAACATGATCTTGACTTTATAAGATCACAACAAATGAGGTTCCAGCAGAAGATCCATTCCTCAATTTGGCTTTCTGGTCCTCAGACAATAAGAGAAGTGCAGCAAGAGATACATCTCTCAATCTCAGATTCTCAGAATCTCACTTGGTCCCTAAAATGCATGTGCTTAATGACATTGCTTTTCCTTTCCATCTTCAGCATCCATTTCTATTTTATCCTCTGGATGCCTACATGTCCTTTTCATGAATGAGAGCTGTTCCTGTGCTGCCCATCTACCACAAGGCTTGGTGATTGCAGAACCTCTGATGGCCTTTTCAAGTAACATTCTATTCCCCTCAACTCCTACTCTTTCTCTCAAGAGGTATGAAATGGAGTTTCCCATTTTTATGTCAGAAGAGTCTATCTATATATTAGAATTTTCTTGGAGTGGCGAACTGTGATTCACTGTCTCAGGGTTCTGTGTCATTCCTTGCTCTTGGCTTGGGAGTCCTGCTATTTTGGCACCTCTGGAGTCTCTGGTTGTCCAGAACCTTGTGAAACTGATGCTTCCTATGGTGACAGATGATAAGCTTATTTCTCTTCTGAGGCTTTTTGTGGGGTATCACCTGTCTTCTGCAAGATTTCTGTCATATTTTCTCTGCTTTCTGAAACATTGATAGACTTTCTTCTTTTCTTCCAATCATACTGGGTGTCAGATATAAAAGTAACTTTCATTTGCCAGATGAAATGGTCTTCTTGGATGCTTGCTTCCAAATAAGCTTGTATTTTTAAGTTCTTTCTGCACTCTGACTAGCTAGTTCAACTCAACTGTTCTGGATCAAAACTCCTCTTCAAGCTGACTGATTCAATCTGGTTTCTCTCTGCTTCTCAGTATATTGTTCTGCTTCCTCAAACTAACTCTGGCAATTTGTTCTAGTCTTCTGCCTCCTTATTCTCTGGCTTCAACTGCCTTTGAACACAGTGGCTAATCTCATCTGAACTGAATTCTCCTAACTATACTGCACTGCACTTTAGTACCCTCTCTTTCCTGTCCTTGTGAGAATGAGTTTTATCCTATCTCTGAGTCATTCTGTCAAATCATGCTGCTTTGTTACTTTGTTGACTACTTGTCACTTTTAAACATGGTTGCTTCCTTCTCAAACTAAGTTTATCTCCATCTGGGGGTATTAAAGGTGTGGGCTAAGGGTGTATCCATATTCCAGCCAGAGGGATTAAATGTATGTACCCCAGCAGGTATAGCCGTATGTGATCTCTTGCTAGAGCAACTAGGTTTTTGTAATAAATTCCTCTGTATTACTGCAACATGATATGCCAAGGCCAGTTGATACCCATTGGAGTCTTCCCTTTTTCTGAAGATAAATGGAGGAGTACTGGATGGGCGTGAGTGGAGGTATGATAAGGAATTGGAGGAGAAGAGTGAGAGGTAACTGCAGCCTGCAGTCAGGATGTAAAAGAAACAAATAAATAAATAAATACATAAATAAATAAATAAATAAATAAATAAAATACTTTCTACAAATTTAATTTCTCTAATGTCTCTGTATACAATTTTGCTTAGGGACTATAGAACTGTAAAATTTCTACCTTCCCCAATATGTTTCTTGTTATTTATAATTCATTTTATATGCTTTGTTTTTTATTTGACTATGTATGTTTGTAAGATATAGCTTCTTCCCATCACTTTGCTGTATATTCTGATGTATGGATTTTCTTATTAAATTAAAATCTTATAATAGTTTCAATGGTTCATGTTATTTGTGTTCAGTTTCCTTTTGGGTCACCACAAGCAAGTATTCACTTCATATAATGTGGTCGTTGTTTGTATTCTACATTAGATGTGTCAGCTCTCCCTCCATTGTTTCATTTTCAGCTTGGACGCTGGAATCTGGTGCTTTATTATTTTCCTTTCCTTTCCTTCCCTTCCTTTTCCTTCCCTTCCCTTCTCTTTGCTTCCCTTCCCTTCCCTTCCCTTCCCTTCCCTTCCCTTCCCTTCCCTTCCCTTCCCTTCCCTTCCCTTCCCTTTGCTTCCCTTCCTTTCCCTTCCTTTCCCTTTCCTTTCCTTTCCTTTGCTTTCCTTTTGCTTCTTTACCTTTCAATGCCTTTTTAATAATTTTATTCATGAGAACTATATTTACATCATTTCTACTCCTGCCTGAACTGCATCCAATTCTTGTTGTGGCCCTCCATCTCTTTCAAATTCATGACCCTTTTATGGTAACATGTGTTCAGAACTGGCCATTTGAAACTGAGTAACCCACCACAGTAATACTCTATAGAGTATAGTGAATCTTCCTTTTTCAAAAGTCACTGGATGCTTGGACTCTTCATCTATGGGGTAACAGTGCTTGTGATTCTAATCCCATCCATGTTGATATATCAACTGATATATTGTTTTGGCAACCATATTGTTGAGACTTCATGGGTGCAGGACCCCAGTCTTGTCTAGATGACACTATTTAGCAACAGACATCCTAACCCTTCTGCCCTTCTTGAACAATGTTCTTTGAGCCATAAGTGTAGAAGTTGAGTTGTAGGTGCACCAATTGAAGTTAGGTATCCCTCAATCACCTTTGTAGTTTTGTGGATCTTTTCTGTAGCCTCTACTCACTGCTAATAAACAAACAAACAAATAAATAAGCATATTTGATAAGAAGTTAGTTACACTTTCAAGTATGGATAGTATGTAAACTGTGCAACCTCTGTTGATTTCGTTTGATCTTAAACATGTGTTGACCTTATTCTCACCATATATATGTTGTATACTTACACTATTTCATTACTATTCAATACTTAATTATTTTCTTTTAGCCACATGTTGCAAATTCAGATCCTGCCAGGAAAAGCTGGTAGCTCTGAAGTCCTGGTTTCTAGAAAACCTGAAGTTTGTTTTGATTTCTGTAATATTGCCAAGGTCTTATACTCTACGTCCTTGATACTTGCCAAAGAAGGCTTGTAAATTCTCAATAAATTATAATTGAATAAAAAAATAAACATATTAAATAGGAGTATCTATCATGAAATTGAAGGTTATTAACTTCATGCTATAAATTGCTTTATCAGTTTACTGTGTAATTCAAGCTTCACACTTCAGTTATAGGGAATTATTAGGAATATGCAAATCTGCATATATTTCGGCTTAGAATTGGCACATTGTTGAGTTCACACAAGTTTTATTAGTCCTGGAAAGTCTCATAGCTGAACTAATATGGGAGAATAAATATATAAACCACACATGGGGAAGCACAACAGCTGTCAGTAGAAATGTATATTCTCTCAGTGAAGGGAAGAAATGTTTGCCAACAAGAATACAGTGATTCTTAGGCTGCTTCATCCCTTTCTTGTGGCAACCCATTTTAGAACTCACTAATCATAAAGGTGAGAAAAGAGTCAAGACCCAGATAGTTTTCTCAATATTTATGTGAAATGTTGAGATTTCTGGCATGTTTGCATATGTAGTGACACCTCAACTCAACTGCCAAAAATCTTTGCAATTTTTCCTGTTTCTTGGGTTCTATTTACTAATAATTTTCTTACCAGCTATTTTTGAAAAACACTGCTGATTAAATTCTAGTGTTTGAAGAGGTGATGATATAATACAGTTGAATTCTGCGAACTTTAGATTATTTGTTCAGGTACTTTCAATTTGTATTGAATACTCTGATATAGTTTTATATTATCCCCTTTAAATACTACATGCAATAAACATAATTTGATGTAAGTTTTGTATTTAATACTTAAATACATGGTTAGTACATACATTTATTATTCTGTTAATGTCTTCATTATTATGCATGAGTTTATAAGATCATGTATCTTTTAAATTAACTAAAACCAAAATTTGTAATTATCTATTATTTAAACCCTTTTGTCTTCTTGTATTTGTTGATACTTAAATTTTTTACTAAGCACCTATAGTAAACATTAATATCATCACAGACAAACTTTAGGAATCCTTTCTGGACAGTATTCCAAAGTAGGAAACTATGAATAAAAAGTGATTGAAACTATAATTCAAGGTTTCTGTAAGTCTTGATATAATATGCAGTAGTCATATATTTCCAGCTGATATAATTTCAAAATACCACTATCTACATACTCATATTAATAGCTTATGGTTTTTCTGTAAATAGCAAAGGCATTCATATTAATATATAGAATAACTTTAGTAGTGCACCTAAATATATTCTACTCTTTGCTTTTAAATAAGTAATGTTAACATGTAACTCACTAACTTTCCACAATATGATTCAAAATTGTCTAAATCTTTGGGCATTGACATTATTAAAAGCATTTTTGAAGATGTGAGAGGGAAGGTAAGATCTTCAAAACTTAAGTATATAACTATACTTTGTTTTAAAATTAAATGAACTTTTAAATACTTCTCCAATGTTGATTGGCAGATAATAGATATAGATACATAAAGATAGGTCCATAGATAAGAACATTCTACACAAATTAATAATTAGATATCAAAATGATACACAATTGATTTGTTATATAATATTTAAAGGGTACATTTATTGAACTATTTCTTTCCATTAAAATCAAATTTCAGTGCCTATTATTATATATAAATGTGTATATCATTATTTACTCTCTGTTTACCACAAAATATTTACAGAAAAGGCACATTGATAATCCAATCACAAATCATCTCTTCTGTTGAAGATAATAAAGAAGATGCCCGTTTTCTGTGTATTCTAGCCCATGTACTAGAAGATTCTATATCTGGCATGCTAAATAAAGACATATTTTTATCAGGAGAGTATAATTCTACTTGGTCATCAGTTTTCAGTCTTTACTGCCTTTTGACCATTTCTTCACTGGGGATATGCTCAATGAATGTTGAGGTCAATGTTCAGGAAACACTCCTTCCAGGGACATATTCACTCAACTGTAGAATTAGTGATGCTATAATTTCTTGTTTATGGCACTAGGACTTTGCCTTCAACACAGATCTAAAATGTGACAAAGAACCCCAGGTCTAAAAAAACAAGAGAAATGTGGACAGTTTTCCATTGTAACAAAGTTTTCTCAATATATGACTTAAAATAATCTATTCATTTTAAACCCAGAACATTTTAAAAATAAAATTAATGTTCTGACTAGTTCTAATAAGACCTTATTTTGCAAATTACTGGTCAGAGCATTAGAGTAAAGACCTAACACACTGAATTTTAAGTTTCCAATAATGAATTATGCACAATGATGATAAAATAAACTAGAGGCACTCATTCCAATGGGATTGGATACATGGAGTATACTTAGTAACATTTTCAAATCTCATATTTGTAATATGATATAAGATAGACAAAACTTAAGATCTATGGGAAGTTCATGGAACAAGAAATAAAATATCCAATATAATAATACCTAAATAATTTTATACTAAGCATTCTGTATTTCAGCAATGTTAGAATTAACTGATTAATTGACACATCATATGTGAGGAAAAAGTTCAACCTAATCATTGCCATATGGTTTTTAAATATATGATATGCAAATATAGTACAGCAAATGCCATGTGAAACAATGCTGCTCACATTATCTATAAAATAAAAACCCTCATTATTGTGCTCTACAGTAAAGTAAGTGGAGCAAAAGAAAGAGTTTCAGCTCAACCCTAAAATAGAATAACTCATATGGGAAATTTAAATAGATAAGCTGGAAAAAATTCATACTAGCACTTTTAGACATTGGACAGAGGCAAGAAAAGCCATGACCTTTCAGAGAACAGAAAAGCTGTGAAGTGCCACCTGCCCTGGCTGTGACCTCCAAGGTCATCTCTTGACCACAGTGGAAATTAAAACAGAGCATAGGGGCCTTCTGTACCATGACAAAAGCTATGTCCATGCAATTTGTTGCTCAAACTGATAGAAAAGTTATATACATGCAGAAAGAGCTCTCCTGAAGTTCCCATGTGTCCATACCTAAATACAATACAAGCATAGCATAAAACTATTCAATGTGAACCATTAACCACTGCCCATGATTTAAAAGCAATCATCTAAGCTCTCATGGGGCCAGAAAAGTGCAAAGTTCATACCAGCCATAGTCAAGAGACTTTGGTGAAAGCTTGGACAATTCAGTTAGTGCCAATAAAGGAGTCATATTTATAATAGGACGCTGATAGCCCCGGAGTAAAAACTATATTAGGACTACCTTACAGGGGCTCATACGCAATCTTCAAGAGCACAAGATGTATCTACAAGTCACTTAGGAAGACAAATATGAACATTTTTTAAAATTAAAATGTCCAAACTCTTGCCAATCTATTATCGTTCATATCCTCAGAAACAGGAATAATCATCATTGATAATTAAAGAGACAACAAACTATATTACATTTGTGACTATAGTTAAAATAAATAAGTTTGCAAATCACAAAGATAATACATTCAGGAGGTAGGAGCATCAAATTAACCAGTATAAATGTATTCAACCATCAATGTAAAATATAAGCACATACACACACACAAAATAGATAGAATAAATTTAAAACATGTTGTGTGTGAAAGAAAAATCACTCTAATTATGCAACCAAGTAGCACATTAAATTTCTAAGACAGAAATAAATTTATAAGTATAGAAATAAAGTATATTTGAACTGAAGAAATGTGGGAAAAATTAAAAGCAGTTACTCAGGGATATATGGGACAATATCCAATGGAAAAACATACTTGCCATTGGCTTTTCAGACTGAAAGGAATGGGTACAATAAATATTTGATATCCTACTGGCTACTCATTTTCTAAACTTGCATTTTAATTTTTCCTTGAAAAGCCCAGCAAATGTATAAGTGTGTATAATATGCAAAGTGACATCAGGGCAAGTACTAACTGGATGACAGAAAAATATGTAAACTACTGCAGTTCTTTTACAACATAAGATGAAAATGTTAATATTTATTGGAGCTGGTAAAAATAAAAAGATAAAACCGTTAAAGTTCTTGCAAATCACAGAACCGTGGACGTAAGACTCTGTTCTCTACTGAAATGTCACAAAAGCAATTTCACCATATCACCATTCTGCCTAGTTTTTGTGTTTTTCAAATGATCCACCACCAAAAAGATTCAAGATTCGTATAATAGTAGTTGATAATACTGTAAAATAAATGAAATTCAATGTGAACATATGCACACATACTTAATCACATATACAGACATGCAACAATACACACATACACACATACATACACACAAATATCCATGTATACACACATACATATACACATGCACACACACTTATGCTCATATACACATATATCTATATACATACAGACATTACACACATATACATGTATATACACACATCTACCCATGTACACACATGCACACATGTAAAAACCAATGAAACTAGAAAGGAACACAGTACTCACAAAGAATCATCCCTCACTGATAGTGTTGCCAAATGCTTAAAAGACTTCCTTAATATCAAAAAGCCTCAGCAACGTGAACAAGAAGCAGTGATCCTGTTGGATTAGAAGTGCCGAAGTCTATATCCATAAGTCCAAACAAACATAAGAAAGAATGAAAGAGTAAGAAAAGAAAGAAATAATAAAGAGAGATGCAGAAAAGACAATAATACTCAAAAATGTATTGTAAATGAGAAGCAGGTGGACTATGAGAGAGTTTGAGGAGGATTGGGGTAAAACAGCATATTCTAAATGAGGCAGGAATGCTGAACTCAGGAACCCACCAGCTGTGGTTAGCTGCACAAGATCAGCTCAGCCAATATTCTAGCATGGGCTGGGTAGGGGCTCATGAGTCCCCACCCCAAACTGAGTGACTCTAGCCAGTTGGTGGCTTCTATGAGGAGAGTTGATTTACTTTAAAAACATGGCTCCTCATATGTACAGCATGCTCCAGTGGAGGACAACACGCCCCAAAGTGTTTTAATAGTACAAGTCATGATTAATGGGTTGGTATATTAAAGGAGAAGAAAAGGACACAAAGTTTAAGTGGGGGGGTGGATTTAAAAGTGAGGGCATACCTGGAAAGAGTTAAGGAAAGGAATTTGGAGTAAGTATGGTCAAAATACACTGTATGAAATTCTAAAAAAGTTAGTAAAATATATTTTAATTAGTGTATATTTTATTGAAATTGTTGAGCAGTTTGATAAAAGACTGACTCTTAAGTTTAGATGTAGATATAAAGAATCAAGATAAACTATTTTTGAGTTTAATATTTATTTTCAATTATGTTTTTGTGTACTTCTGTGATTGGTTTGTGCTCATATTAATATAGGTGTCTGTGGAGACCAGAACAGGCTGTCAGATGCCCTGGAGCTGAGGGAACAGGTGCTTCTGAGCTTCTGATGTATGTACTTGAAACTGAAGCCAGGTCCTCTGTGGGATGCATTGTTACCTCTACAACTGAGCCATATTTGCAACCCCTGTGAAACAAATAGTTTCTGAAAATAAGAACAAAGATAAAAAATTTACATATTTTAAACAAAATTTTTCCTTTCTGAGTAATAATCAATAAGCTAAGACTATATAATGTTGGGATACATACAGAGAAATAATAATAGACAAGATTAGTGAAACCAGAAATATACTGACTCTCACATACATGTTTAACTAATACTTGACAAAGACACTGAAGTAGCAATGGGAAAATATTTGACAGTAAGTTGTGCTGGAAAATACACATTTAAAAGAAATGAGTCAATGACTTAACCTTTATGTTCAAAACATAAAGAAAATTAACTATAAATGTTTATAATTACTAAGAGCAAAAAGTCTATGAAAATCTACAAAAATAAATTATCTGGGGGAAATGTGCACATTTGGACTATATGAATATTTATTAGGTAGGAATAATTGTGAGTCATTAAACTAGTTTATAAGTATATTGGACTCTACCATGCAAAAAATCTTTTTAGGATTTATGTATCTCAAAATAAAATATAAGCTTGAATAAAAAATATTAGTAAGAAACTTTCAGGCACCATGCCCAATGAAAGTGAACAAAGGATTTAAACAGACATTCTATAACCAAGAATATGAAAATATTACCTAAATATTTTTAAATGTGTTTTCTATCTTTCTTTACTTAAGAAATACAAAGTTGTTGCAGAATATCTGACCACACTGTACCCCTGACAGTGTGTTATTTACTGAAATAACCTGTTTCTATTTGTGGTTCAGGCCTTACCACATACATTTAATCCCTTTGGCTGGAGTAGTACAGACACCCCCTTTGATATACAACTTTAATCTCAAATAATGAAGGCAAACTTGGTTTGTAGAAGGAAGCATTAATGCTTAAAACTGCTGTCTAATTGAGTGGCGGATAAATCAGAGATAGACTTACAGAATAGGATATGCCTAACTCTCCCACAAAGAGAGTAAAGGGAAGCTATCTAAGAGAGAACAGTGCAGAGAGAACAAAAGAAGTCTTATTGGGAGAGATTTACAGAAACAGGTTGAAGAAAGAACAATCTAGACACAAGTGAAGGCAGAACAAGCCTGAAGATTAGAATTAGATATTGCCAAAGTTAATATGAGCCCAAGCATAGCAATTCAAGAAACTCTGAGAGAAGTCTGATCGATTCTGTTAGCATGGAACAGAATGTTTGAGCCAGAACAGCTCAGTTGACCAGCCAGCCAGGGTTCAGAAAGAGCTGTAAAGGGTGAGTTTATTCATCCATAAATCTCAGAGGCTAAAAACTTTCTTTGGTGTGATAAGGTTGTATGAAGGCTAGAAGCTTCCAAAACTAGGCCTAGGTTAGCAGACACAAAGTAAGCCTCAGTGACAATTATTTAAGACAAATAAATGTTACATTTACAAAAGGTAAAATGGCAAAAGTTCTTATATACTTATTGGAATCAATAGTATAAAAAATAAAGAACAAACAGAACTGGGTGGGCATGGAGGTAGGCTGGGGAGGGTAGGTCTAGGTGGAGTAGGGGGAGTAAATATGGTTCAAACTCGTTGCATGTAACTTTCAAAGAACTAATGAATATTTTTTCTAAAGTCTTGCATTATCAAGCCAGTAATAACCCACAACTATCAGGAATCTAAATGTCAGTTGAAATACAAATGTCACAAAATCCTAGTGTTGTCAGATAAATTTCATATAAATTCAGTGGGGGCTGTCGAGGTGGTTCAGAGGTTACGAGCACTTGTACTCTTACACAGAACTTGCCTTTGCTTCCCAGCCACCACATAGTGGCTCATGACTGTTTAAATCTAGTTCAAGAGATTTGATTCCCTCTCTGGCCTGTGCTCACACCACTTATGCACATAATGCAAGCACATCCATATAGGCAAAACATACATACAATAAGATAAATACTTCTAAATATAAATAAAAGCAAATTCAGTGTGTAACTGCATACACAAACAATTATTGGGTTTTGCCCAACATAAAAAATATATATCAACAAAAATACTTTTCCATGAATGTTTACAGCAAGTTCGTTTTATAACTGTAAAAACCCAGGAAAATTGTTATCAACTGCCTAGTAGATAAATTATGATAGAGCCACACTTCCATTATCAGTACTCCTCACTAACAGGAATGGATGAATACTAATCCACATTACAGCATGAGTGAATAAACTTGGACAATGCTGAAGGACAACCTAGCTCGCTCTGAATATCAAGCAAAATCCTTAGAAAAATACAATAAAACACTATTCTTATACTGGTTAGCAAAAGAATGGGTTAGTACAAAAACTTATATTTAGAGAAAACTTCCAGGATAAGAGTAAAGCAAGTAAATTTGTTGATATTTTATGCTTTCACAGATTATAGACAATGTTAGACTTCTGTGTTTATTTTCCTTTATTTAAACACTTTGACTAGTCCAGTAACCAAATATCCCCTTTACAATGAATGGGTCATTGTATTTTCTCACAGTGCATATTACAAAATGTGATTAGGTATAGCTCAGAGTTTATTGTAACCAATAGATTTAATTCTTGAAAGTCTTTAAAATATTGATCAGAATAGATTTCTAAGTGTGTTAGCTGAAGGAATGACTTAGAAAATTAAAATTACAAATTAAAAAATTATAACAATATTTTAAAGACTGTGAAAAGAGAGTCCATAGTTCATGTCATATCATATGCCACATGTTATATATTATATATATCACAGGGTATATCACATACTATGAACTTGTGATTAAAATCTACAATGAAACTCAGTCAGCCTAAAAGACATGGCAGGGATTGTTACGGAAAGGGTTTGGGCCAAGTAGATAGAAGATAAAATAGAGCAGTGGGGTGAACATGATCAAAACATATTACACGCATGGACACACACACAAAGAGAGAAAGAGAGAGAGAGAGATTCATACACAAACACATGCACACACAGACATACATGCACATACATATATGAACATTTCAGATAGAATAAAATGCATTTCAAAATAAAACAAGTAATGAAACATTTCTAATGTAATAATATGCCAAAAGATGTAATTTAGATGCAGAAAAAAATCCACATGAGGTCATGGCACAGCTTTAGTCCAAACACACAGGAAGCAGAGACAGGTAGTATCTGTATTACAAGGATACTGTAATACAGTAAGCCTGGTCTACATAGCAAGGGCTCTATAGTCATACCCTGTCTAAAATAATAATAATAAAAGAAAAAATTGTAAAAGACTTAACAAAAGGAGTTATGCAAGTATTATGTAAATAT
>NW_022196903.1:16329105-16331475 GCF_008632895.1 Mastomys coucha
TGGAGAGAAAGAGAGACAGAGACAGAGAGACAGAGAGAGAGAGAGAGAGAGAGAGAGAGAGAGAGAGAGAAGAGAAGAATATGGAATTCATTTAAAAAGAAGTGAGGAACTTAGACATTTTATCCAAGTAAGTCCTTTGCATTCGTTTGTTGACTTGTTGATTCTTTGCATTTTCACAACTGGAACTTTAAGACAAAAGAAGCCCAAACTTATAACTGGTGGAAATTCTTCCAAAATGTTATAGTCAGTTGCATATAAGTTTACCATTTTATGGCACATTACATTTTCATCTTTTCATTATATTCAATCCATGGATTTATGTTTTAGTTGTGACAAGCTACATCAGCAATGCCTAGCCAGAAACCTTTTTATATTATTGACCTTTTTGCTGATGAAAAAAAAAAAGAACAAACTTTTATTTTACTTTGCAACACACTGTTAATTAGAGGAGCACAGTGCATGGTCTCATTATGAGTTCTGAAATCAATCATGAAAAAGCAATAAAAGTTAAGTAGACTCTTCAAAATAGCTCAAATAAACTTACACTCTGCAAATAGAACATGCACTTGAGTCACCTCTTCGGTACTCTCTGCACACATCTCTTACGACCATACTTCGTGGGAGGTATACCTGTGGCTTATTTGAACTTTTTACCTCAATCTTTCCCTTATTTTTCTTTTTCGAGCCTTTCTAGAAGATCTATTTACTTCTCCAGAATGTAAGTTAATATGATGTAGGAAGCTGTAGTGTTAAATGCATCACAGTAGCAAATACCACAAGCCACAGCTATTTCCTACTCCTTCTAAAAAGCAAGTATGACACTGACATCCTCTACATACATTAATGGAAGAAGAAAAAACTGGGTTTGCACATGAACTAGAAAGCATTTGATTTATTCAAAAGATAGTTCAGTAGCTTAAAGTGGGAGAACACGAGTTTACTCCTTGGAGCAAGCTGTGAAAAGCAAGGCACTGTAGGATAGGCTATAATCCCCAGTTCTGCAGAGGGAGAAATAGGCAGACAAGCCAGCCTAGCCTAGTCAGTAAATTCCATGCCAATGAGATAGACTATCACTAAAACAAACAAAAATATGTTGTGTGGTATCAAAGGAAGAAAATCAAAGTTTGTCCTCTGGCCTACACAGCCAGAAAAATCCTACGAACTCAATGAATGAAGCCCCAGATCCTCAATAATCAATAATCCATTTGTTTCATTTACATATCTAATTTTCCACTGCATTCTAAATGATGTTACTTAGATTTATCTCTTATGTCCCCTCAGGATCCTAATTCTTATGATCTTTGCCCAAATAGTTTAGATGAGACACCAAACAGACAGGCACAGTCTGTAAACAGGTTTCATTTTACACCATCATTAAAGAGGCTTGGTTTTGCTCTAGACAGCAATCAATGCAGAGACCAGCAACTGTTCAAAAAGCAGACAATCAGTCTGGAGTGTTTGCAGGTATTAATAGCACATCTGCATGACATCTCTTACCCAAGGCTCAGAGATCGTCATAAAAGAGGGGGCAGAAAGACTAAGGAAAGGAAGATTCAGAATGCAGGGAGACAGGGTTGCCCAAATATGATGAGTAGGCAGTCAGACTCATGAACTCTCAGCAGCTGTGAATGAATGCATGCATACAACTTGCACAAGATCAGGTCAAACCAAAACCCATCACTAATGGGTAGGAACACAGGAAGTCACACCACTAGCTAAGGAGCTATTGACGATAGATGGCTGGTGGAAAAGAAGCAGTCAATTTTTGGTTTCGTTGTTGTGATGGTGGTGGTTGTTTGTTTTTGTTTGTCTGCTTGTTGTTACTGACATGTATAAACAGGTTGCCTTGTCTAAGTCTACCCCAGTTCCTGAATAATGACATGGAGGATTGCTTTTATTCATTAATGCCTAGTCCTTAAGCTAGGTTATTTCCCAGCTAGCTCCTAACTTAAATATCTCATTTATACTACTCTAAGTATCTACCACATGGCTAGTTACCTCTACTCATTTTCTTTTTCTTTTTTTTTTTAATTTATTTTTCTTTTTTTCTTTTTATTCTTTTCTTTATTAGATATTTTCTTTACATTTCAAATGTTATCCCCCTTTCTTGGTTTCTCCTTCTAAATCTCCCTGTTCCATCCCCCTCTCCCCCTGCTTACCAACCCACCCATTCCTGGCCCTGGCATTCCCCTACACTGGGACATCAAACCTTCACAGGACCAAGGGCCTCTTCTCCCATTGATGACTGACAAGGCCATCTTCTGCTACATATATGGCTGGAGCTATGGGTCCCTCCATGTGTATTCTTTTTTTTTTCTTTTTTATTTCTTTATTTATATGCGAATTTCTCCATTCCCAGTTTCCCCTCCA
>NW_022196903.1:16331971-16348964 GCF_008632895.1 Mastomys coucha
AGTTGCCGAGATTAACTATGGAGCAGAGACTGACGGAAGGGTAAGCCAGCCTAAATATAGCTATCTCCATGTGTATTCTTTGGTTGGTGGTTTACTCCTTGGGAGCTCTGAGGGTATTAGTTAGTTCATATTGTTGTTCCTCCTATGGAGCTGCAAACCCCTTCAGCTCCTTAGGTCTTTTCTCTAGCTACTCCATTGGGGACCCTGTGCTCGGTCCAGTGGTTGGCTGAGAGTTTCCACCTCTGTATTTGTCAGGCACTGGAGGAGCCTCTCAGGAGACAGCTATATCAGGCTCCTGTTAGCCAGCACTTGTAGGCATCACACTAGTATCTGGGTTTGGTAACTATATGGGATGGATCCCAGGTGGGGCAGTGTCTGGATGGCCTTTCCTTCAGTCTCTGCTTACTTCCTCTGCCTCCCTGTGGTGAATCTCCTGCTCCTCACTCTTTCCCAGAGTTCTTCCTTCTGCAAGATGTTAGACCTTACTACCCCACTTTTGCTATTAGGCCATTGACTTTTTTTATTTTAACCAGTCAGAATGTGCCTTATGTGGGTACGGAATAACAAAAACATGTTTTTCACACAGGGTATATATCACTCTAACATATGTGGCACCTGACAGGCTATCAGTGATCTAGCTGGCCCTGTACATACACTCATGCATGTGTGGACTCAGTGGCTTAAAACAAAACAGAACAAAACAAAACATAAACATAAACGTAAAATTGGGAAATAATAATAAGGCTTGTAGGAGAGGAACTAGAGTTGAGAAAATTGGGTGAGGAAGACCTCATAAAATATATGTGTTATGAGATTCTCACATATAAAATATTAAAAGAAATCTCCTTTACAAAAATAAAATATTCACTACATAGTTACTCAACTATGTAAAATAATATTAAATTATTGTAAACCCAAAAGAAGACAAATTACATTTTACTTTTCATAGAACTGTCTTTAAAGTAATAAAGGAAAGAGAAAGACAAAAGAAAGGAAAGAAAGAAAGAAAGAAAGAAAGAAAGAAAGAAAGAAAGAAAGAAAGAAAGAAAATGAAAAATAAAATTTATTACAAAGTAAAGAGCAAAGTGGAACAGCCTGGGAATATGAAAGTTTTTAGTAGCTAGGGTTAGGCAATGTAAAACTTCATTGGTGGGTATCAGGGATGTTATATGGGTCAGTTTCTGATTGGCTTCTGTCCTGTGTCATTTAACCACAAGTTGAGATACCCAAACCAAATAAGTCTGCCCAGCACAGACTGGCCATCCTGAGATAAGATATAAAAACCCTAGCTTTGTATTTATCTCCAGTCTGTTCTTTGGATGGGGAGTCTATAACCTTGTTCTTGGAATTTTCGGTGTGTTCCTGGAGCTGGTGACATATGGCCTTTTTACTGGGATTGATGACTTGGGCGGGGGTATTAGTTCCTGGAACAGATAACCTTCCTTTTGAAGTCAGGCCTGGTCCTAAAATGGAGTTGATGTCCTCCTCACATGTAGAAGGAAAGAAAGACTTCATAGAAAGAGCAAATTCCCAGAGTATAAGGTACTGGCATGCTTTAGCCAGTATCCACAAAACGGGGGTGGAGGGGATTGGGAGGAAGAAAAGAAGGAAAGATAGAGAGAAAGAGAGACAGAGAAAGACAGACACAGAGACAGAGAGACAGAGACAGAGAGACAGAGAGACAGAAAGAGACAGAGACAGAGAGACAGAGACAGAGACAGAGAGACAGAGACCAGGCAGAGATATAGACACAGACAGAGAATTAAGGAAAGGATAAAATTATACTTGCCTACCTAGAAGATAAACTTTACAAGTAGCAGCATGGGGTGGGGAGTTACCTGGGAAGTATAAATACATTTTCTCATTAAGAGGATTACTATTCCTCCCTTGCCTTAGCATATCTTCAGAAAGAATCTCCTTTCCTGTGTGTGATACTCTTCTTAACTCCAAAGGGAGGAGACAATATTGTGAACTGTTTTAGCTCTTAAAGCAGATCAGGATGTTGTGTTTCCTCTCAGGGCAGAGAGGTATAAAGTCAGATTCCATTCTTTAGACCAAGAGGAAAGAGCTTACCCTTAGTGAGAAAAAACAAAACTCTGATTCCGTTTCCTGTGGTATTCTGCTGGATAATCCCTCCCGTCCTAGCTGCCTAAGGACACCAACATCATTCCACACAAGCTAGAACCTGGTTTCACATTTTGTGTACGTGCACATAACTTTACCACAACAACTGTTCCCGTGAGTTGTCAGAGCCTGCCTACTGAATAAGCTTGCCATTACACAAGCATAAAACTGTGAGACAAAGCCGGGCGGTGGTGGCGCACGCCTTTAATCCTAGCACTTGGGAGGCGGAGGCAGGCGGATTTCCGAGTTCGAGGCCAGCCTGGTCTACATAGTGAGTACCAGGACAGCCGGGGTTACAGAGAGAAACCCTGTCTCGAAAAACCAAAAAAAAAAAAAAAAAAAAAAAAAAAAAAACTGTGAGACATACTTTTATCGACACTGTAATAGTAAAATGAGAACTGGGTGATCTACAACTCCTTTTTGGAAATTTCCTATTTAAATTTTTTCATACATGAAAAATTGGCATAAATCTTTGTCACAGAGAAACAAACATATTTTCACAGCAATGAGAGAATGAATACTTTTGAATGTATCCTCCAGTACCATAGACAAATGGGAATCTTGAGTCTCTAAAGTACTAATCACCTGCTTCAAGTCAGACAACCATGGTCACCTTGAGTTCTAGCTCCTCGCAGGTTTGTTGATGCCGTTCTTTTTTTTTTTTTTTTTTAAAGATTTATTTACTAAGTACACTGTAGCTCTCTTCAGACACACCAGAAGAGAGTGCCAGATCTCATTAAGGGTGGTTGCTGGGATTTGAACTCAGGACCTTTGAAGGAGAAGTCAGTGCTCTTAACTGCAGAGCCATCTCTCCAGCATTCTCTATGACATCATTATTGCTTATGATATCATTGCTTATGATGTCACAGTTTGTCCTTATCATTAAAAGCATTGAAATTGCTTGAACCTTAGGACCAGGTATGAGCAGCCATGCCTGGCACTTGAGCTGCATACACCTTTGAGATCTAAGAAGTTCACTAGCTTCCCAGCCTTGAGAAAAATGACATCACAAGCAGCCAGGGAGAATCCTACACCATTTGCAAAGGGAGCAATGTTCCCAAACACTCTAAATGTGTAAGATCATTGCCAGCAGCTTCATCTGTAATGGGTTTATTCTCTGACCTGTCATCCACACCAAATATGTCCTTTTGTTGGAATTTAGTGCTGTCAATAAATTTATCTTGGCATCAGAACAGACACTCAGTCCTTCTGGAGTCTCACCAAAGAGATTCACTTCCACCTAAGTAGCCTCAGTTTTCAGGAAGAGATTAGATGGATTCCTAATTTGATTTGCAGCCTGCTTTTTCAAAGGCTGGAGGAGGCCCAGAGTTTTTGCCATTCACTGAGCTTGTCTGTCCCTTATCCACTCATTAACCCAATCTGTTCCTTAAAGATAAATTCTGAATTTAAAGAGACCAGCTCTTCAAAGTCACCCCCCCTTGGGGGGCGTGCTGCCTACCAGCAGGAGGCCACTGTTGGATGGTCCCTGTTGGCTTCAGCAATCATCATCATACTGTCTTCTATGTTCACCTGCATATGTAATTTACTATTTTTTTTAATTTATATTCAATCACCTGTTCATCGCACTTTATCCACATCTTTAGAGCCTTTGTTAAATGAACATTTCCTTTCAAATCATTACTAAAGATACCCCTTTCCTATGATCATTGAAAACAATTTCCTTTGCATCTGGGACTGTCTTCAAGAACAGGACAGAGCATTGTTCATTGGCGATTACTGGCCTGTATTACCAGGGCCATCATCTTAACAGAATAGATGGCATGCTGTCTTATTACAAGTGTTTCTTTGGATTATATGTGAATCATTCATATATTTAGTCCTAGTTCTGAAGTGGCAAAAATCTCTCTTTTTTTTTGACAGCTCAATAGGACTGATAATAATGAAGAGAGAACATGGGATCTTCAGAGCAGGTTCCTTCTGACCTTGTCTACAATCACTAACCAGAGCTCCCTTCACATAGGCTGTTTCTAAGCTAGAATGAAAGGCTATAAATTTTATTATTTTTAGACAAGGGATGAAAGATAGGAAAATATATACAAGCAATTAAAGACCAGAACCCAAGTGATATCTAGATAAAATGAAGCTACTATATATCTCTTTGTCTAGTATTAACTTTTGAGATACCTTTTCACACAATTTTTATTCATATCACAGAATGTCAAGAAGGTAAGGCACGTTAAGACAAATAAGTATAAAATAAAATGAAATAATAGTAATAGTTTCCTTCTTTTGATAATTTCTCTTTCTTTTGGATTGTCTTTGTTATTAGTCTTTGTAGTTTAATGTGTTGATTTCTTTTCACTGTAAGGCGTGTGTGAATTTTATGAGTTTAGAAAAAATATCTGGAATGTTTAATAGGTGAAAATATGCTGGCATTATTAAAGCTAATTGCCCAAAGATTTACAAGTGGAGACACATTTAAAGGCACAATCATTATGGTAATTGCTGCAATGAATACTGTGAACTTTTCAGTATATTGTTATGCAATGCCCTAGGGAAGTGTCATTTCTAACACATTATTTTTGTATGGCATCCCTTAGACATTTGCTAGTGAATACTAAATTTACTATTAAGCATATATTTCTATGGTTACCACTTATTCATTAAGTCAGCCATCATCAATGAAAAATTATCATTCCAACATCAGAGATTTAAATCACAGTCTAGTTAAATTATGGACATTTCATTTGAATATCAGTAGGTCTGAAAAGACTGAAAAGCATTTTAAGGAGAAAGAATAGACAAGTCGCTTTAATATTTTGAAAAGTACAGTTAGTTCATAAATATAAATGAAGAAGCTAGCACTTTCATATCTTGAATAGTATTTCTTTAATCTTAATTCTACACTGTGAAACATGAATTGTAGCAAATATGTACACTCCATCACAAATTGTTTATATTCTTCCAATGACGGAACTTCAATATGCAATTCATTCTGAGTTAGCTGGTATTTAAACAGCCCTCACAAGGGTTTCTGTCCCATGAGGTTGTAGGTGGCGCCTTTTGTAAAGTCTGCCTTTACTTTGGGATGTTATTATTTAAATTGATCCAAATGACCTTAAATTTTTCCCTACCTTGACTAAATTTGAGACAGTCTCCTCGCTGACTCTGGGGTTCCAACCTCCTTTACTTAAGAGAATTTACTCCGAAAAACTTATAAATGTAAATTCCTTCTTTGCCCTTTGAGATGTAAATCTCTTTAAAAGCCTCTTTCCAGTTTTACAGCCCAGAAGTGTCTTTCTCAAGGAAGGGGGAAACGGTCCTTTCTAACAACAGCCATCAAAGGAAGTAGTACCCAGTGAGATCTTCTCTCTGCGCTTGCCTGGCTCAAAGGCTGTCTTGTCATAAAATAATGGGAAGTTCACTTTTTCATTGGCACAAACTGGTCTAACAGTCACACTTTTTTTTTTGATACACCTGATCAGGGCAGAGACAGATTGTTTCATATCAATCACAGTGGCTAGTATTAACTCTTAGATAATACACTGCACACTGCATATCACACATAGTGTGTGTGTGTGTGTGTGTGTGTGTGTGTGTGTGTGTGTGTGTGTGTTGTGATCTTTTAAGAAGAGAAAGAGCTATAATAGTATGTTCTGGTGGGGTGTAGGGGAAGGGTATGTCTCAGCGAGTCCATACCAAGACATCCCTTCCCCCTCAGGGACCAGACACACACCCACACCCTTATAGTATAGAATAGTTTATTCAGGGCATGGGAAGGGGCGTTAAGAGAGTAGCAGAAGCAGAGAAAGGCATAGAGGAGAGAGTAAATAAGTAGAGGCTTAGAGAAAGGAGGAAGGGAATGGAAAGAGAGGGGACAAGAGGCAAGTGAGAGGCAAGGTTGTAACAGGGCAGGAGAGACAAGAGAGTAAGAGAGAGAGGAAAGGCCAAGCAGTTCCTTTTATAGGGCCAGGTCTACCTGGCAACAGCCAGGCAACTGTGAGCAGGAGCATACCTGGCTATTTCCAGGTATCTGTCGGGGTGGAGTTTAGACAGAATACCAACAGTGTATGTGTGTGTGTGTGTGTGTGTGTGTGTGTGTGTGTGTGTGTGTGTGTGTGTCAGAAAGAGAGAGAGAGAGAGAGAGAGAGAGAGAAGTGTTAGAATGGAAAAAAGTGTTAGAATGTTAGAATGAAGAGATGGGAAAGATCTGTCAAAGCTATAGGAGATGAGACCTGAATAGGAAGAAAAAGACATAAAGTTCACAGAGGAGTTTCATTATGGGAGGTGCTCATCACATGTAACATGAGTGGGTCCTGCAGAGAGACATATTCATTCTTAGACAACTTTACTTAGGCCTTGAAGAGACAGAAAATACTTCCAGAGAACAAAGAGGGTTTCTGATCTTGTTTTTCTCAGTTGATGACAAACTTCATATTACATGACCTTGCCTAACCAAAGAAACCATACAGACAGGCACTAAGAGAGGATATAGTTCAAAATTGCCTTGTCTTGGGAATTTGAAGGGCTGAGGGTAGGGAAGTCTGTGTGTAAAGTGTATAAAGCAGGCACTTGTCAATTCTTTGTCCCAAAGAGACAAACTGTAGGGGGCTTGGCCCCTTTCTAGAGAAGAAAGGAAAATAGAAGTTTTGTGATCTAACAAGAATGACCATAAAGGGTCAAAAAGGTCACAGCTTTGTCCAAGACCTTCAGAACATCCGGAGAAGTAAGGAATCCAACAGAAACACAAAATGATAACATAATTGCTGGAGGTCCAATGGTGGTTGCTGCTGCTGCTACTCAAACCAAGTGGTCGGATACATGATGGAAGGCATCACTGTTACAGTGCTGAGTAAGCTCTTTCTGGGTTCCATGTGAATTGCTCTCATTCGGTTGAGCCCATTGAAGTCTTGGACTATGGTTCTGATATGACTTCAATTTCACCAGATCCTCTACAGTCCCAATTGACCTTGATGAATTTATAGGACAGCATCCTTTCTGCATGTAGACAACATTAAGTAATCTGCACATCATGGGAGAGATGATGCAATCATGGGTCCCCCCAGGTACAGAGTCATCCTCCACCTTAAGAATGGAGTAAGACAACTGCTTGTAGAGACATTCAAGATAAAGTCTCAGTGTTTTATATAACCTGACATGATTTAGGGTAGGATAAAAACTGTTCTAAAATGGAACATAATCACACTACTCCTATGTAGTAGATCCTTGGAAAAAGTAGAAAAATTCCACATTATAAAACTCATATTATATTTCTTATTCCTTTATATAAAAATGATATTACTCCTAGAGATCAACTGTCCATAAAAAGTTAGTTTCAGAGGACAGATTATTGAGTTTCTATAAAGAATACCATTACTGCCAATAAAAGTAGTGGCCATGAAAGAGATAGAGCCTTATTGTCTAATCATCTCTTCTTTAAACTGTAGAGTGGATTCAAGAGACTTAATTTGGGTTGTTTATTCACATGCTTGTTTAGATTTTGTTTTTTCTCATTATTGAGACCTTTTTCCAACCTTCTCTTGGCTCTCTGGTCTCTATGAAGTCCATCAAGAGAAACCAGAGACATATGAAGTACAGCACAGAACAGAGTTGAAGTTGATTACAATGTAAAGTGAGCAATCTTGCAGGTGAGAGTAGACAGTACTTGAAAGGACCATTGTGGAAGAGAATATTCATGAGGTAAGAACTGAGACTGGTCAGAGAGATCCCTGTTTCTACTACTTTTATATGTAGGTTTCATACTATTGCTTAAAGTTTTTAAGACAGTTTATACAGAAGTGCATTTTCCTGTCCAAGTGATTGACAAGCTCCTTGGGTCTGACTCTCAAAGGAAGTGACAATGGTATATACCCTCGTTCTTAATCAAAAAGCCTCAGCTACATATCAACCTTATGTCCTTTGCCAAATTTAAAGTGTCGAGTCTCTACACACTGCCAGAGACATTTATCAGTTCTCATTGTTTTGACTAGCAATCAAAGTTCTGTAGCTTCATTCTTAGCAGCTTACTTGGGAGGGGCTCATTCTCAATGACTTCCTGGCTGCCGATGTCTGACTAATGGGAGAATGGCCTAGGACCTAGACCTGGCTGGTCTGAATCTCATGGCAATCCGATCTCAGCATCCTTTACTGATACAAATACATAGTAAGATCTACGTATGAATCACCAAATAAGAAAACGTCCTACAGGCTTGCCTAAGCAAGCTTCCAAAGATTTCTGTTCTCCTCTCCAGTGACGATAGCTTGTATCAAGCTGACACAAAATGAGCCAGCTCAAGAAAAAGAATTTTTTTTTTTGAGATATGATCTCTCTACTGTTGCTCTGGTTGTAGCAAAACTATCTATGTAGACTAGGTTAACCTTGAACTCACAGAGATCTGCTTGCCTCTTCCTTCAAAAGCTGACATTAAAGGCCAGTGTCACTATTGCTGACTAAGAATATACTTTTAAGTCATTTGCTTTTATATATGTTTATGAAAATGTATAATATACAAGGGAATGTGTAAATTGTATAGAACATGTACATGATACATGTTTATACACACTTACATATGTTCAAAGTTATTTCTCAAAGTACACAAGTTTTCTTTTTTTTTCTTTTTTTTAAAGATTTATTTTACTTATTTCATGTGTATAAATACACTTTAGCTGTACAGAAGACTGTGAGCCATCATGTGTTTGGCTGCTGTTAACTCAGGATGTCTGCTGTCTCCTCTGGCTCCGGCCCCACTCGCTCCGTCCCCGCTTGCTCAGGCATAATTTACTGCAGCTGTCTTCAGGCGCACCAGAAGAAGGTGTCCGATCTCATTACGGGTGGTTGTGAGGCACCATGTGGTTGCTGGGATCCGAACTCAGGACCTTCGGAAGAGCAGTCAGTGCTCTTACCTGCTGAGCCATCTCGCCAGCCCCGAAAAGAAATTTTAAAAAACGCTTTCCCATTAGAACTAAAAAAAGGGAAAAGCAGGCAATCATAGCATTGTAAATTTTATTTTTTTACACCAGATTTTTCTCATAATTTTTATTAGTTATGCAAATTATCACACTCCAAATTATTAGTTCTTCCAAGATGTAGTTATTTCCTTACTGGATTATATGCCCTATCCAACAGGAGTTCTCATTTATGATGGAGAGAAGGGCTGGATATTTCTTATGAGCACTATTCTGTGGCAGCAAACTTGTGAGACCAAAATGAACAAACGCTCACAATAGGAAAGCAAGCAGCTGAAATTTCAAACTTGTATTTTCTTCCTTTATCGTTTTATTTGCTAGAGCCCCAAATGACTACACTAGGACAGAATGATAACTATGACTATAAAAGAAAATAATAGAGATGTAAGTGGGGGAAGATGGCAATTATACCTCGTCCTACAGAAAGAGATTAAGAAGAGAGTAAACTTAGAGGAAGAGAAAATAATTTTACTGAATGGCTATCATTGCTGCAGCTGCAGAATGGAACACTAAATGCCAATGACAGTAGCCGAACTGCTGCTCCCATCACAGTGGCCAGAAATCCATCACTGTATTTCCAATTTCCCAAGTACTGTACTGTGGAGAGAGTACAAAGGCTAAGTGCCAGACCTCCACAAATTGTTCCTTTCTGTGAATAAGGGCCCTACACAGTGAAAAGCTTCACAAAGGATATTGTACCCTTCCCCTTCAATAAATCACTAAATCTCTCAATCAAACTGTTAATTTTACATGGCCAATTATAAAACAATACATATGGCTGATCCAATGAATATAAAACAGAGCATATACATGTTCGTGAGTATGAGCACAATTATGTGAAAGTAGCTACAACATATAAAATGACTACACATGTAAAGTCTACAATTTTAAGCATAAACCAGGTCACCATGTCACCCCTTATAATGAGTGTCTGTGTTCAACAAGGAGAAATCCTAGTATTTTATCTTTTATTAACAAAGTTAAAGTTATGCTATGTTTTCATGTATTTTTTAATGAATACAAGTATAAATATGAAAATTTGTAACAGTTAACAAATAACAAAAATGAGAAAAATTCACTAATGTTAAAATGATATCTGATTTTGTGAATCTAAATTTGTTTTTATGTAATGTTAGTACCCGATAAAGCTCAACAAAATGTACAAGCTTTCTTTTTTTCCCTCCATGTCAATTTAATTCTTTTGACCTTCATTTAGATCCAGGGAAAGGTAGGCTTAATGGCTTTGCTTTATATAATTTTGTTATCTACACTGCAGAAAGTGTTTGCAAGTAAATTATTCATTTAATAGTTCCATACATTCCCTGTCCTAGCCACCTTTATTAATTGCCTTTTTATCCTATCATTTTACTATCTTAGCTTTCAATTAGTTTTAATCTCAAGAGAGAATGAGGGTAGTATTTAACTACCTCTTTTGAGATACTTCAGGTTTTCATAAACTATCCAAAGTGGTGTTGATCTTCCTGACTCTATCACTTTTCTTTTTTTATTAGATGTTTTCTTTATTTACAATATCTCCTTTCCCAGGTTCCCCTCCAAAAGAAAAAAGAAAAAGAAAATAAAATAAGAAAAAAATTAAAATAAAATAAAAAAAACAAAACAAAAAAAACCCCAAAACTAAAACAATCCCCTGCTCCATCCCCCCTTCCCCTGCTCACTACCCAACCCTCTCCCACTTCCTGACTCTGGCATTCCCCTACACTGGAGCATAGAACCTTCACAGGGCCAAGGGCCTCTCCTCCCACTGAAGACTGACTTGGCCATCCTCTGCTATACACATGCTGCTGGATCCATGGGTCCCTCCATGTGTACTTTTTGGTTGGAGTTTTAGTCCTTGGGAGCTCTGAGGGTACTAGTTAGTTCATATTGTTGTTCATGCTAAGGGGCTGCAAACCCTTCAGCTCCTTGGGTCCTTTCTCTAGCTCCTTCATTGGGGACCCTGTACTCAGTCCAATGGATCCCTGTGAGCACCTACTTCTGTATTCTGACTCTATCTCTTAAGTATTGGAATTTTATGTGTGTTCTACAACACAAAGAAAGAAATCCAATTTTAAATAATGTGCTGGGGAGACTGTTCAATGGGTAGAGGAACTTGGAGCCAAGGATGATAACCTGAGTTGGTTTTGTAGAGAAGCACACCAAGAAAAGAAAAAAAAAAACAAACCTCACAGTTTGTCTTCTGACTTCCACATGTACACTGTGCAGGATTGTACATACGCACACACACACACACACACACACACACACACACACAGAGAGAGAGAGAGAGAGAGAGACAGAGACAGAGACAGAGACAGAGACAGAGAGACAGAAAGACAGAGAAACACACAGTTAAATCCTAAAGAAAGAAAATTAACTTGAAAAACTTAATTGGCATAGCTGATCATTACACAGAACATTTGAATGAACAACTACAAATAGTTGAAAATAATAAGTTTTATAATTTCCAGACTATTCCATATATCCTGAGACAGTGGAAAAAAATCTTCTACAGTGGAAAAATTTCTTCCTCAGATTATCCTACAACAACTAGTTTAAAACACAAAGTTCCAAATAGAAAAATAAAAGGGCAGTGGAATATATCTTAACGTTATTACATTTAAGATCACCTCTTAATATGTTTAAAAATAATGCAACCAAAGGAATATCAAAAGGTGACTGAAAAAAATCACTTAACATTACTTATCTCATTAAATAGTATTCCACTCTCTCTTACTCTTCATTTGCATATTATTAAGTAGAGCTCATATATGGTATGTGAGTAAAATAGTTCTCACTTCTTTGTCAATTTTGAACTCTGGAGAAAGTCAAATTACAGGTGGACCTTTAAAGCAATGTAAGTAGAAGAATTGCCTTACTTCTCTAACCTTGAGCAGTCTATCAGTTATGTCTGCAATGTGACCATCAAATTTAGTAATTGGAACATAATTTAACAATTATACTTTTTTAAAAAAAAATATGGGTCAGAAAACAAATGAGAAAGCCAGAGACAGTAATGGAGTAAGTTTATGAATGCACTAATTAAACACAGAAGCCTAAGAATAGACACATATTGAACCATACCTCATAAAGAGAATGATCCATGAGACTCAGCCAGGCAGAGTAGACCCCACAGGAGAGAGCCGGGGTTATTTCACTTTTTCCCTTTGTTGATTCTCACTGGGATCCTTGGCTATCTAATCTTACCTGAAGCATAAATTTGTTCCACCTGTAAACTATTGGAAAATTAACCTTCTAGGCCAGAAAGAAAAGAAAAAAGTGAAAAAATATCTGAATATGAAACCAGAGAATCACTTACATCAAATACTGTGAAAGAAAAGGAATATAGTAGCCTGTGTTTGGAATTGACATCTTGCCCCAGATCTCCCATCTCCACTTAAGACCCTTTCAGCACACCAAACGTTGGTAAGAACATTGGTGGTTTTGAATGAAGGACAATCCTTCAAAGTTGCTCTTGCATTTCACTCCACAATCTTGTATGCTTTTCTATAGAAGATATTGTCTTCTTACAGAAAAATATTCATAAATGATTAAAAAATTATAAGGTCTTTATTCTTTATACTTAAAAGGAGACTTGTAACAGAGATGTAAGCAAATATATAAAATGCAAGGCCACATAGTAACAATACTTGGTAAGAGGTGAGTGAATATGTTACATACTTTGGCTAAAACTCCTTCCCTGTAACTCTGGTGCAGATGTCATCAGCAAGGGCAGAGGCAGCATGCTTGTTTTTCACAGGAGAAATGCTACTGGTTTATATTTCAAGGTAAGGCTGCTTACAAGAATAATATATTTGAGATCATTTTGTTCAAATTGTCCTTAGGGTATAAAGAAGTTTTTTAATTGCTAAATATTAATAGATGTTGTCATGCTAAATAAACTAGAGTGTTATGTCAATAGTAATATAATTCCCTGCTCTGTGGAGTGTATCTTCGAAGAACGTAAACCACTAAGAAAGAAAGAAGTACTGTTTCTAAAAGTCAGGCTGAGAATTGCTTTGTTCTGATGGAAAACATGAACATAACATGTAAATCAGGGCATTTTGTTGCTCTGAGTTGTACTTTGAACAAAATTGGGGACTTCATATACTTATTAAAAAAAAAGAACAGGTGTATAAATCTTGCTTTTTGTGTGGTATTTGAGGCTCACAATAAGTAGTGGAATGTACTAAAGTTAAAATAAAATAACAGGAGATTCCAGCAATTGCCTAAGAAAAGACATTAAAGCCAGGCATTAGAGGATCACCCCTTGGAAGCAGGCAGGGAAACTGTGGATCTTTTCCTCTTCTTATCTTCCACATCCAATCACATCTCATCTCTAGTTCTGCAATAGACCATCTTCTACAAGATTCCTACCTCCCCTCTTCCCCTGTGCAGTGGATCTCACAGATCTTCTCCCACCTAGTCTCCCTTGCCACACTCATTGTTTTATCTTAGATACTAACTCCAGCAGACAATAGGCACCTCTCCAGCTAGTTGAGTTAATTACAGATCCTCACCTCTCCCTCAGCTTCTTAAAAACTAATCACACACCCACATACACCTACACCATGACAAAATATTCAGAATTAAGAAACTCCGGTCATTGATTTATCTCAGCAACTATGGTCTCAATTCCACAATCGAGACATTTATTAAGAGAATGAATGTGAAAAGAGGATCCATCTCTCTGCTGTACCTTAGAAACACACACCTCAAGGATAGATATCACCTCCATATAAAAGATGAGAAGGATATTCGAAGCACAGATAAGGGTCAAGATGGTGTAGCCATTTTAATATCTCGGAAATAGACTTCAAAGCAAAACTAAGCAGAAGAGATAGGGAAGACCACTACATATTCATCAAAGAAAAAAGTCAACCAAGAGGACATTAAAAAAATCTGAAATATATGTACCAAACCCAAGTATACCCAGGTTTGTAAAAGAAATACTATTACAGCTCAAATCATATATTTATGATTAAAAAACAAAATTTCAAAAAGCAGAAAGTGGGTGGTGGTGGCACACACCTTTAATCCCAGCACTTGGGAGGCAGAGGCAGGTGGATTTCTGAGTTCAAGGCCAGCCTGGTCTACAGAGTGAGTTTGAGGACAGCCTAGGCTACACAGAGAAACCCTGTCTCGAACAAAACCAAAAAAAAAGAAAACCAGAAAGCATTGAAACTGAGTACCTAACTACAGAATGGAAAAGGTATCAAGCCTGAAATGGAAGAATTTCCAGAAGTAAATATACAATACACACTAACATGGTATACAACGAAGGCAGTTCTCAGAGGCAAGTTTATAGCACTAAGAGCTTACATTAAAAATAAATAAATAAAAGAAGCTGAGAGATTTCATACTGAGACCTTAACATAACATGTAAAGTATATAGAACAAAAAAGTCATATCTAAGAGTAGAAAAAATCAATCATAGGTATGGAATTAATAAAATAGATACAAAGAAACAACAAAACTAAGAATTAAAACAAATATCTTGTTCTTTGAATAACAAAATCAATAATATTCACAAATGTTTATGCAAATTAACCACAAGGCAGAGAGAGAAAACACAAGTTAACAAATGTAGAAGTCAAGAGATAGAGAATATTGACACAAGAAATACAGAGAATAAGGACTCACTTAAAAATAAGCTAAAACAAATGGATAAATTCTTTGATATATACCCTTTGCCAAAGTTAACTCAAGAACTGATAAGCAAACTTAATAGACCTATAACACCTAGTGAAATAGAAGCAATTATAGAAGTCTCCAAACAAAAGAAAAATGAAAAAACAAAACACACAAAAAACCAAACCAAACAAAACAAAACCAACCAACCAAACAAACCCAGGGCCAGAAGGCTTTAGCAAAGAATAGTATCAGACTTTCAAAGAATACAAATATAATACCAATACTCCTCAAACTATTCCACAAAATAGAAACAGAAGAAACATTGCCTATCCATTTTATGAGGCCAATTATGCTGATATAAAATCCATATAAAGATGAAACAAAGAAAGAATTATAGACTAATTTCTCTTATTAACATATCTGTGAAAATTATCAAAAACAGATTTGCAGACTGAATCCAAAACACATCAAAAAGATCCCTCACAACAGTCAATTAGGCTTTCCCAGAGATGCAGGGATAGCTAAGCATACATAAAATGATAAGCATAACCCATCATATAAACATACCCAAAGACAAAACCCATATAGTCATCTCATGATAAGCAGAAAAAGCCTTTGACAAAATTCGATGTCCTTTAAAGATAGAAGTTCTGGAGAGATACAAGAAAAATACTTAACATAATGAAGACAGTTTGTAGCAAGCCAGTATCTAAAATAAAGTTAAATGGAGAGAAACAGAGAGCAATTCTATAAAAGTCTGGAACAAGACAATATTATCTGATCCATCTATAAATTTTCAATGTAATATTTGAAGGCTTATTTAGAGTAATAAGACAAAAGAAGGTAACAGAACTGGGAAGTAAGAAGTCAAAGCACCTTCCTGTATTTTTTTGAAAATTAGATGTTATTACATATAAATGATCTGAAAAACTCCACCAAGATTTTCCTTTAGCTGATAAACACTTTCAGCAAAGTAGCTGGATACAAAATTAACTCACAAAAATTAGTACTCCCTCCTGTATACAAATGACCAATGAGCTGAGAAAGAAATTAGGGAAATGATAGCTTTCCCAGTAGCCTCAAATAAAGTAAAATAATCTTGGAATAGCTCTAATCAAGCAAGTGAAAGACACATATGATAAAAAATGTTAAGACATTGAAGAAAGAAATTGAAGAAGGTATCAGTCAAAAGATGGAAATATCTTTCATGTTCATGAACCAGATGAATTAATATAGTGAAAATGGCTACCTTACCAAAAGCAATCTACAAATTCAACACAATCCCCATCACAATTCTAACATGATTTTGAACAGATCTTGGTAGGTGTAAATTTTCACCTCCATATGGAAAAACATAAGTCCCAGATACCTAAAATAATCCCTAAAGCAAAGATTGAAACTAATGAAATATCTGCCTTCTCTTGTTCACTACCACATTCTTGATAATCGCTGAAACCGAAATACCTATTACCACATAAATGAAAACAGAAAAGACATCACACTTGTAAATGTAATGTTATTCAGTTATTATTATTTCCTATTTGACAGAATAGTTGAACCTGAAGGGCACTGAGACTGATCCTATAGGAGAGAAGCAGTTTTTAAATGAACAAATAGTTAATGCTATTTCTGGAATGCATATAATGTAGTCATAAATTCTGGAGTTAGATAGTTGTCAGGAGCTGGAGCACAGAAATGTGGAGATTTTATTCTATGTAATAAATGAAACAAAGTTAAATATTAGCAATTTTGCTATGTCAATACTATTATGTCAATATTATTATGACTTGAAACTAATAAGATAGTACATCACACATTCTTACCTCAATGAAAAGAAGAGTGATAAGCAAATTTTAAAATCAATTAAAAGTAGAGAGGGGTTTTGTTTTGTTTTGTTTTGTTTTGTTTTTGTTTTTTGGGTTTTTGTTTGTTTGCTTGTTTTTGTTTTTTTCGAGACAGGAGTTCTCTGTGTAGCCCTGGCTATCCTGGAACTCACTCTGTAGATCAGGCTGGCCTCAAACTCTGCCTCCCAAGTGCTGGGATTAAAGGCATGTGTCACCACTGCCTGGCTAAAGGTAGAAAGTTTTATATCTGCGAGTGGTTAGTCTGTATGACACATTTATGTGATCTTACACACTGTCCCTCAAATAATTGTCCATAAGTTACTTTTGTGTTGTTTTCCCAACCTAATATTGTCTATTTTCAAACTTCTCAAGTAATCATGCAACTTTATCTCTACAAGCAAGTGGGATAATTGGTACATCGGTTCTGAAAAACATGTAAAACCTGAATGATACTTGACTCCCTGCAA
>NW_022196903.1:16348974-16361985 GCF_008632895.1 Mastomys coucha
CACTATTTTCCATTTACTTCAAACTTTTTTCAAAATCCATCCTGGTCTTTGGACCAGCTGTTCTTATTGTGAACTTCAAAAGTTTCTCTAATCACAAGCCTGCCATGGCTGTGTTTTTAAGTTCTGAAAACAACCTGGGATAAATTTAGAAATCAAGAACAAAGCACATATGAGGCTCTAGATTTAACAGCTTGTGCCTTTTAATGGCATCTGTCATCATGTCTTTGAAAAACTATTTCTCACCACAATTCCCTATGGTACAGTTGTGAAATAGTGGCCCTTTTATCTTCTTCATCCAAGCGTTTCATGAGAGCAAGATCATAGGATGAAACTGGGGATATTATCTTTGATAGAGAATTGGAGTCTTTGTGAATTGAAAAAAAAAAAAAAAACCTTAATGTACCTACCATCATGTGTGCATGTAAATTGAACAGGACTTTTCCCTCCTTTGAGAACACAAACTCAATACTACCTGATCAGCACATTAAACATTCTCCTTTCTGCAAGCATGGAATGCACAAGGCAGAGTGGTGGACAAGAGTTAAGAAAATTGAGAATAATGTTTTATTTTAAGACAGTGATGAGCATGTCTAGCTTTCATATGGATTAGAAATAGCACTTGCATGTAATGTAAGTTCATTTTGGGGGAATCTAATAACTTATAAAATTTGTAAAAATAAATCTTTGAAGTTTGCTTCCCAAACAAAATTGCAGCAAGAATTGCTGAGGAAAAGGCCTGAATGAATCTTTTTCTCTATTTATTTGTTGCCGTGTGTTACCAGGATAGGATTTTTGTTTTTGTTTATTGTTTTCTTTTTGGTTCTGAAGTGATTATTGTTAGTAAAATAATACAATGAAGGTCTGCTTTTAATAAATTTCCATAGCTATACAATGGACTTCCACTAGAACCCTTCTTTTCAACAAGTACCTCCCCTATTTTCATATCCTAGTCTACTCTCTTTCTAGGACCTACTAAGTGTTAGTAGGTGTATCTGAAAGAACGTGAATCAAGGTTATTTGTTGGAGCATGTGCAACGTATAAGTATGCCACTCTACAACTGAAGAAAATAAAACCACTGTCCCCAGTGACAATGAATTGCCAATGGTCCTTCAGGGTAGAGTGATGCCTTGGGAGCTTCTCCACCAAGGAAGAGGAAATGCAGACGTGCAGAATTTTGAAATAGTCCTGTGCATGTTACAACAGCTACCGTAAATGCAGACATGCAGAATCTCGTAATAGTCCTGCGCATGTTAGAACAGCTACCGTAAATGTCTGATTATAGTGATCACACCAAGTACAAAGGACACTATCACACAGTTTCTCCTTCTCTTCTATAATATTCTCCAAGCATCAGAGAGAGTAAATTAGATGCCTTCCTTAAAAACAAGCACATGAACATCAATTTTTCTCAGTAATTAGACCAGTTATATGTCTCTTAATTCATCACTGTCCATTGAAAAATTAAGCTTCTTTTATGAAGAGCTGTCTATGGGCTTAAAAATATTTAAAAGTCAGTTGGAAACACACCCATTTAGCCACACAAAAGCAGGTAGAGCTTCATAGACTTACTCTTGACCAAAGTCAAAATACCAGGTACAAGTTCCTTCTTGTGGAGTGAAACTCAAATCCAATTAGACAGAAGTTGGTTATCACCATGATGTCCATGTCATGACTGCACCAATAGCTATGTTTTACTTGGCAAGTATTAGTAAAATAATACATTGTATTATATTACTTTATTTATATTATATTATATTAATATTATATTGTATTATATTTATATTATATTGTGAACCACAAGGTTTCACAAATGGATAAAACTGTTGGTGACTTTTATCTCAAAGCAGCCTGAACAACATCTCCAGGCACTATAAAAACTACCCAGAAAGAAGTAATCATCTACCTCAGTCACAAGTTGTTTTCTTTATGCCTTGTAATTAAAGTGTGTGGTACCTTCAACAATAGGTTCTTAACATCTAGTTCTGGATACCTAGAGCAACAATAGTGGCCCGCAATTCTGGGCAGTTTCTGGTACCTCCCTGGTCAATATCTCTTAGGGAATTACCTACACCTAGCCCATAGATTTCCATTTAATAACTCATTCTTTTCACTTATGTAGAATACCTGTGTTAATTTTTTCTTCTTATTATATTTTAATGAGAGTACAAAATTATATGTTTTTCTATGGCTTATATATATGAGAGAAAACATATTGACCTTGACTTTCTTTGGATTTCTCAATAAATATTTCTCAGTTTCACTCATATTCATGCAAATTTCTTTCTTCTTTACAGCTGAAAACATTCATTCTGTATATGGACTATAATTTCCAGTTATCAATGATAGACTCTCTGTTGCAGTCTATTGATCTATAATATAAATATTATGATACTGCTTTGTGATACTTTGCAATGATTGTTAACCAAAGATTGTCATTTATGTATAATTCTATCTGCATTAAATCATAGTCTATAATTATATTAGATGGTAATTTTGCATAATATTTCAAGTATACCACATAGTGTTTAAGTTGTATTATTACACTGGATTATTAATGTGATATTCATATTTCAATGTAACATAATTTACTCTGTAAGACTGAATATCACTTATATTTTATTTTAAAAAACAAAAGCAGCTCTCTTTCCTTGTTGGTGATAGAGACCTGCAGTACCAGCACTCAGAAAGCCTAAGCAGAGGGATTAGACATTCAAAGGTATGTAAGGGAGACAGACCTGTGTCAAAGATAAAATAACTTAACTAGCTAACTACCAGAGCTTAACAGTTCACATTTAATATCTCATTTCATATTCCAAATTACACATCTCAAATTCATTAAGTGGCAGAAAAGACACTTTTTTATTCAGTGTGTGCCAGCATATACTCTTTTATCCACACTTCTTTGTTTGCAAATGTTCATTGCAATGACTCATTGGTCTGGTTTAAAGCCTCTAGCTTCTGCTACTCTATCAATGTTGGATCCTCACAGGGACTCCTCTAAGGTATTCTATGTGTCGTGGAGGTCCTGCAGCTTTGGATCTGTAGGAACCCTTCACATGTTCCAGCACCTCATCAATGGAGTAGATGTTGGAGTAGGCCAACTCAAAGGCCTGGATCTGCCCTTGGTCGAAGCTGAGTTGTTCACCCCGACAGTTATCCCAGGATGTATAGATGAGGTATAGGACCAGTTCTTTATAGCAGCCCAGACTATGGTAGGAATATTGGCCTGGCCTTTCATGGTAAGAGACTCCCCCACCGACACTGTTCCTACTCCTGCTGCAGGGGCACAGACCAAGATATGGCCCTTGGTGGCAGCACAAACAGAACCTTTTCATGGCCTTAGGTGGGTGGCACTGATGGCTACTCACATCAGGTTGTCCCTCACTACCCTTGAGTCTCCAGTTCTGCCTCTCTTTGTGCCCACATCCTCCTGCTTTCTTTTTCTTCCATCTCTCTGTCATTTCATTGCTCATCTTAGTGACACCTGGGTTCTCTGGGTATTTGGGGTCTTTTCACAAGTGGTCTCAGGTGTGCTATCCCTGCTTTTGGGGCATAGCACTGGGTAGAGGTAATCTGTAGTCTGCTGGTGCGCTCCTGATTGGTGCTTATTTCAGACTTACACCCAGGCCCAGAGATAAGGGGTGGGGTTTGGATGGGGAGTGTATGGTTTTCTAAACAGTCACCTTGTTGAAAAATCAGAATGAGTATATAATAAAATCCTAAGTTTGAGTAAGATAACTAATCTAATTATCTGTTTTGGAGATTATTCTCAGATCTAACATATATTTATGCCTTGCCAATTATGATTATATTAAAAGAATGTATTCCATTTAGCTTTGAAAATATTTTTCTCATATCAATATGAGTTTTTCAATTGCTCAAAAAAAAATCAAGTGATTAACCTAAATTGATTTTCTAGTTCATAAAATGCCTTGAGTTTATCTAGACTAAAATCATCTGAAGTAAAGGAAGAACTTTCTATGTAATCTGACAGTATAATTGCAGGCTCCCTTTTGGCATGCCGTTACACTGTGGAGGCTTTGGTACAAGCTTGCTGCTCTGTAAGACACCTGCTCCGTTACCAACATTACTCAGGATTTATAATTCTCTTTGATGGGCACAGCTCTCTAGAGAGTTCCATAATGATATCCCTCCAATACAGAGCTCTACAGAGGCTACTATGCATTGGCTTCTCATTCCATAGCCACTATTTCAGTATGCTAACCCATGTTTGACTTAAGTACAATTTCAAACATCTACCAGTGGGCCAAGCTCTATGTGACCAAAAGCTTTAAAGACAGATGTTTTTAAATATGTAACTTTATAAATAAACTGGTGATTTTTTAATTAAAATGATATTTCTCCACTAATAAGGAGAAATATAATTGTATTTGAATAGCAAAATGTAAGATGATTTGGATATCAAATCGTGTATAAATTAGTCCCCATTAACCACTTGGGTAATGACTAGTTTCCAGATGTAGAAGTACAAGCTCAGCTCTCACAATGACCATCCACTGGAGCATTTCATTTAGACTCTAAATAAATCATCAGGCATTTAAAATGTTTTCTATAGGAGCATATTTTTAAGCAAAAATTTGAAATTGGTTTGTAATGACACATCAACTTGGTTACATGTCCCCACTTTTTACTAGGATATTCAGAAGTATACCATAAAAATATTAGTCACATAACACCCTCTGTGACCTTGAGATTTATGCTGATCATCATTAGATAAATTAGCCTTCTGATTGCTGTAAACTGCAGATATATTAGATCTTAAGAACCATTTTATTTTCAACATAATTTGATCTCAAAGGGTATTCTTAATGAGAGCAGAGTAACGATTCTTAAGAAGATTCCAATTAATTTACCATATGAGCTGGAGGGAAATAAACCAAAGCAGTAAAAGGAAGCAAAAGTTACCTTTTAAAAAGTAAATTTAGAATTAATATTCCAAAACATGTCATAATGAAAGCAATTATACTTACAAATCTTTTCACCAGAAAAAGTAATACAAAACATCAAGTGGCTAGCTAGTAAGAATGACTATGAGAGAGTTTCAGTAATTAGACATATAAGAAAATGGCTATGCATTTAATAATTATTCTTTACCAAATAGACAAAACCATAAAATATTTTTAAAATATTAAAAAATATATTAAATATTTAAATATTAAAAAATATATAATAACATATATTATATATTTAATATATTAAAATATATTAAAAGTATTTTTCTGAGGTGAAAATTAAAAATTAATAGATCTTTTTTATCTCTATGGCTTGCTATATACATCCATGGCAAATAAGTTACAAGCCCAAAGAAGGTCAAAATCAAAGTAAGTTGTTCCATGATTATCTCTATAGGTCACAAAATGTGCATACGGTTGAAGGTAAAATGATTCCTAACCATTTATGTGTTTGGACTTGATACTCAGGCAGTGATGCTCTTCTGGGTAGCTGAAGGACTTTTGAGAAATGGGCCCTGACTGGCATGGGAGGAGCCCTGTGGACAGTCCTTTGAGTGTAATAGCTCATCCCACATTCTGTAGATCCATTCAATCTTCCCTTGACAGTTGTGCTAGAGTATGTACAGCTACTTTTCACCTCCCCCAGTTTGGACTGATCTGTCCCTGCTAGCATGACTTCTTGTCACAAAAGACTAAAACTTTTGAAGACATGAACCCAAATACAACCTTCCTCATGGGTGGAGAGATGGCACAGTGGGCGAAGTGTTTACCATCAATATCTGTATAATATACTGTATAGAATGTCACATTTTATATCTGTGGCGCCCATGTGGCACAATAGTGTTTTTGCTGTTATCAAAGCACTCCTGGGGCACGATAAGGCAAAAACAATGCCTGAAATCTCACTGAGCAGCTACTGAAGGAAATACAATGGTGAATAAGAATCCCCATCTCAAATAAGGCAGAAGTCAGGATTGATATGCAAGGTGGTCTTCTGACCTCGACATACATGGTATTCTAACACTGCCATAGACCATACATGTAAACACACCCTAGATAAATAGAGATAGATAGATAGATAGATAGATAGATAGATAGATAGATAGATAGATAGATAGATCTGCTCTTAAGGTGCTTCTGAGTGATATTATGACATCACAATTTCAGCAACAAAAAGTAACAAATACTATGACTTCTTTTGAAATTGATTAGACATTAGTAATCAACTTCCTATTGTAAGATTTTAGTATTATTTGACTTGAAACCTCTATATTATATCCAATTTATTTATACATCAATTCTTCCTTAGAAACATTTGTTTTGTTTCCATGATGATTTTTCTAATAATGCTGAATGCTGAACTAAGAAATACACTCTGGCCGGCCAGTGGTGGTGTACTCCTTTAATCCCAGTACTTAGGAGGCAGAGGCAGGAGGATTCCTGAGTTTGAGGCCAGCCTGGTCTATAGAGTGAGTTCCAGTAAAGCCAGAGATATACAGAGAAACCCTGTCTCAAAAAAACACAAAAAAAGAGAAATATTCTCTACAAAATTTTATTTAGATAGAATTGCTGCCTTGACCATCCTGTTCTGGAATGAATTTTATGAATTTGTTTGAACTTATAAGTTACCTCTCTGTCTCTGTCTCTGTCTCTCTATTTCTCTCTCTGTCTCTCTCTGTCTCTCTGTCTCTCTGTCTCTCTGTCTCTCTGTCTCTCTCTCTGTCTCTCTCTGTCTCTGTCTCTCTCTGTCTCTCTCTGTCTTTCTCTGTCTCTCTCTGTCTCTCTCTCTGTCTCTCTCTCTGTCTGTCTCTGTCTCTGTCTCTGTCTCTGTCTCTGTCTCTCTCTCTCTCTCTCTCTCTCTCTCTCTCTCTCTCTCAGTGCTATAAATTTCTCATTAAAATGTTCCCCTGAATTTCTTGGCAGAATTGCTTATGAGAGGCTTCATTTGCATGAATGCTAGAAAAAAAAAAAAAAGACTAGGGATGCTGCACCACTGCCAACTGACGCTCCTACCAGTCAGCCTAGAACAAACTTCTCCCATGAATGGGCTTTGACTGCATGATGGCAGGCACCACTGCTGTTAGTCTTAGGGCCTCAAGGGCCACAACCATTATGCTGATCAGTGTTAGCTGTCTCTCCCACTGAACTGCACGAGGAATGATAGCAGGAGATTCAGAAAGGGATGGGCATGACTATGGAAAAACAACCAGAATGAGCAGCCTGGAGAAAAGGAAACATGAAAATATATAGCAAAATTATGGAATGGAGTTAAAGAGATGGAAAACAAGCTAAGAGAAGGATGCTCTACCAAAGGTTCCACATTCTATTCTCAGTATTCACATAGCAGTTCACAACTATCTGTAGCTCTAGTTGTATGGGATCCAGTGTTGTCTTCTGGCCTTCACAAGCCCCAGACTTTCATATGGTACATAAAGATGCACGTAGGAAAATCACCAATGAGATAGCCAGCCAGAGAACAAATCTCCTTTCTTTCCCATTTGCAGAGCTGAGCTAAAAAGGACCACTGAAACCAACATGGTCATCTTTTCACACTCAAATATTCCTAATTGTCCACACAAGTAAAGATACAAGAAAAGAAGTAAACTGCAAATAAATTTCTCTTATATATAAGTTTAAAATTTTTCTTTTCTTTTTTTTTTTGAGACAGGGTTTCTCTGTATAGCCCTGGCTGCCCTGAAACTCACTCTGTAGACCACGCTGGCCTCAAACTCAGAAATCTGCCTGCCTCTGCCTCACAAGTGTTGGGATTAAAGGCATGTACTACCACTGCCAGGCTTAAAATTTTTCTGTGTGATATTTGTCCAATGAATTAAAACAACAATAAGATGATTATACATCACAACCCACTTAGTCCTAGTGCAAATATTTAAAGACAATCCAATATATACAAATCAAGAATGTAGACCAGATGAAATAAACTTAAAGACAGAAATTTCTGGTCATATCAATACATGCAGAAAAATCCTTTAATAAAGGTTAGCATCTCTTCATAAGATGCTTATTTCTTACAGCAACCTTAAAAAAATTCATAATTACCAAAATATATCTGAACATGATAAAGTTTACATAGGACAAACAGGTACCTAACATTATACTAAGTGGCAAAACACTGAAATCCTTTCCTCTAAAGCAATATAATGAGCCAAGGAAGCCCATTATTTCTACACTCATTCCATGTAGTACTTGAAGCTATGCTATAACAATAATACAAGAGAAATACACGGAAATGAGACAAATAGAAAGGGAAAGATCAAATTGTTTGCTGATTCGCTGATGACATAATCATGTGTTTAAAGGATCTGACGGACTCAATAAAAATGGAAGACACAAAACAATTTGAAGGAGAAAAAGGAGGTTATATAGGAGTGTTTAGAGAGAGGAAAAGAAATAGAGAAATAATTTAAGTCTGTTAGAATTTAAAAAATAAAAAAATGGAAAAATTAGCTCTTTGTACAAAATTACAAACTTCTTGAGAAAGAACTCTGGAAAAAATATCCCATTTATTATCTTAAAAATAACATACCTAGGAATAAACCTAACCAAGCCCTCTATAATAAAAGCACTAAGACCAATATAAAAAATAATTGATATCAGTAGATGATGGAAAGACTTTCTGTAAACTGATTGACAGAATCAATATTCTAAAAATTACTGTTTCACCAAATGTAATTTAAGGTTATAATGCAATACTCATCTAAATTCCAATGATATTCTTCACAAAAGTAAAAGAACAAATCTTACAATTCATATGTAAAAAAAAAATCAAGATAGTCAAAGCATCCATAAGCACATAGAATGATGATGGAGATATCCTAATACATGGCTTCAAATTATACTACGGAGCCATAGTGTCAGAGATCACATTGGTCTGGAACAGAAGCAGGTATGAATATTAGGGATAAAAGGAGAACTTGCTCACCAGAAGACACTGGAAAAACCTGCCTATCTATTTGCAGGAAATGAAATCACTTGTAATCCTCTAGAGCAGCACTCCGCTATATCACTCAACCTGTGGGTGGCATCCCCTTTGGGGGTTGAATGACCATTTCACAGGCATCTCCTCTCAGATATTCACATTGTGATTCACAAGAGTAGCAAAATTACTATTCAGAAATAGCAATGAAAATAATTGTGTGATTTGGAGGTCACTATAACATGTGGGCTTACACTAAAAATTCACAGCTTCAGGAAGGTTGAGAATCACTCCACTACAGAGGTATTAATTCTGAATAAATACTTTTATTAAAAACCTGAAATATTGAAATTAATAAAACATACTTAAAATACTTCATAATACCACCCCTGGCAATAATATTCTTAATAGGACTAAATAGCAAAGGATATAATACCGAAATTTTAGAAATGGAATAGGATGAAATTAAGCTGTTTCTGTACAGCCAATGAATCTGTGAATAGGGTATACAGCCCACAGAACAACACAGTATGTTTGCCAGCAGGACTTCTGATAGGGTTAATGCTTGAAAGGCATCAATAGTAAATATTCTCACCACAATCGAAATGGGTACTATCCAAAAAATTCACAAACACATATCAAACTTTGGCAATGATAGGGAAATTGTGTGTTCATTATTCACTGCTGTCAGATTCCAACAGGTATAACCACAATGAAACTATGAATGTTTCTCAACAAGTTAAAAATAGACCTAACATATAACCCATCACTTCCACTGCTGTGAAAATATATCCTACTACAGAGATTCTTGAGCCTGTCTATTGCTGCTCCCTTCACAACAATATCAAGAATATGTAATCACCTTATGTTCTTATCTAAATATGAATGGCTAATGACAAATGTAATACCTATACAAAGTGAAATTATGTTCAGCCATAAAGAAAAACTAAATATAGAATTTTCTGGAAACAATAGATGGATCTGGGAGGTAAAAGAAACGTACCACTGTGTGCTGCTGTTAATATTGTGCACCAGACAATCTTTTATTTTTAATTATTTATTTTTTGGACTCTGCTACACGATTGGCTAAGTTGAACGCATTCTTGCCACTCTGTTAGTAAAATGAGTTTTACTATTAACAGCTCAGGTGTTCCTAAATGTAGTAAGGAAGTGCTTATCAGAAAAACTATGACGTTTATGTCACCAAGGCTTTCAACTCCTTTGAAGCACACTTATTTCTACTTGATTTTCTACCAGAGACCTCTGACCAACTAATATAAGGCTGTGCACTGAGCCTATTGTGGAAATATCATGCAGACACTCCTGTGTTCCATAATTGTTCAGTTCTTCAGGCTTAGTATATGCTGGGTACCCTGTTTTTAGGACCACAGTTTATCTATTCTGGCTTATTTCCTTTACAAATGATTCTCAGATTCCTGTAAAAAGGAACAGGAAATTTAATTTTCTATTGCTCAAAGCATACAAGCTCTTTTTGCTGCCTTGACTTGAATCAGAGTCTGAATGAATAAAGGATTTTAGGTTGCAAATATACTTATGCTCTCAATGTTGAAAATATTATCTTATATTCTGTTTTTCCTCTACTTTCATTTACCCAATCTGATGTCATTCTTACTCTCTACCCTTTATATCTACTTATTCTTTGAAATAAATTAGAGCTTTAATAATCTCTGATACACTTATTTAGTGAAGGAAGATGTGCTGAGGGGATGTCTTAAGACAATGGAGAGATGAGATCTCAGCATTCTATATGTCACACATCATTCTAGTCCAGGGACAAACACTGAAGGATCTTTTGGAAGATCCCCTAGAGAACACAATGAACAGCTAAGGCTATGGGAACCAGAAACTATAGAAACAATAAATTGGACATTAACCTGGAATTATAATTCAAACACTTAACTCTCACTACTGTGAAACTGAGGAAACTTGGAGGAGAGTCTGGGCTACACAGGAAGGCATCATCTCTTAAATAAAAGAAAAAATGAATAAGCAATTAGACCTTATATATAAGAAGAGAAGGACAGAGTGGTATCTGGGATCTTTGCCGCTAGACCATCAGAGACAAGTCCAGTTTTGCTGTTTCAATGCACAAAATAACATTAACTTTATGACAAATTTCACTTAGGAACCCTAATTGAGTACTTGCAAGCCCATTTAGAAACTGTATCATTTTATTTTCCTTTGGTTTAACAAGTATCTATTGATTGAGAGTCTTTTGAAGAATAAAAAGTCACATAGCCCATAGTTCACTATGTTCAAAGGCATGCTGTGAACATCAGTCTTCTAGTGAGGACTTCTGGTGAGACAACTTCACAGTGATGGATAAACATGCAAAAGGGGTGAGGCCAGGTTGTCTTTCTCATTTTGTCTCTTTGTTATATTTTTTTCTTATAGCAGCCCTATTCTGAGGACAAAGCCTGGGCCTCATGAAAGTCGCATGAACCAACCCTAAAGCACCTGCAGCTGTAACCTATGACCTCCAGGGTTCACTTCTTAAAGGTCCCACCACTTGTCTCCAAGGTCATCCCAGCATTCAAATTTCCAGTTATCTTTGGCAGATAATCAACATCCGAGGCACAGCAGAAACTTCTCACAGTAGAGGCTCTGAAATTCTGTGATGATGTATTCGTGAATGGGGTGGCTGATATTGAAGACCAAGTTGACAGTACCTAGAATCTGACAAGTCTCCAGGCTTGCCTGTGGGAGACTATCAAGACTAAGTTAGTTTTCAGATATTGCTGTGGGCGAGTAACTGGGATAAGCAAGCTGAGGCAGAAGGATCTACCCTAATGCTCAGACAGATAAGAACAAAAGAAAGCTAGCTGAGTACCAACAATGTCTTCTCTTCCTAAACATGGCTGCACTGTGACCAGCTTCCCACCTCTCCTACTGCCATACTATTTCCATAATACGCCCTGACTTTTTTTTAACTCAGCAAAAAAAAAAAAAAGAAAGAAAAAGTAATGAAAACAGGGTTTTATTCCTGGATAGCCAGGAATTCCCAGTCTTCCAACATAAGTTGGCTCAATGATGTGACATCAGATGAATAGAATAACCTGCTAGCTGTTTATCATTTCTTTTCTTTTTGTTCCATCTTTCCTTTGCCTCCTTTACCTTTTTCTTCATGGATATTATTATTTCCATTATATTTTTATATTTTATAGAAGATCTTGCTAGCCTGATTTAGAATTTGATTTTTATAATTCACTTTTATCTCCTTTAATATAATATTTTCTTCTTTTTCTTTTTTCTTATTATGCTAGTTATGTTCTCTGTTCTGTTAGTTTATTTTGTATCGGTTTTAAATTTCTAATATGCCTTTTACTTTTTTAAACTTAGTTTTAAAGAAGTCTTTAACATATGAATAACTTCTCTAATGTCCTCAATGCCAACATAATTTTGTTCTATCACTTTCTCTATTTCCTTTTTCTGTATGATTCATCCATCAATGTAGACAGAGCATTTATATTAACAAGGGAGATACTAAAAACATAATCAAAGTTCTGTATGTCATGAATTTTTAGAAACATAGATTTCTTGCTTGGGTGACATCTGTTCTGTTTCAGGGTCTGTTCATGGGGCAGAGCTATGCCATAAATATGGATGGAAATGGTGGTCCCTATATTCCAAATTGTGACCCCTGTTACCCTGCCGTCCAATTAAAATCTCTAATACAGGAAATATGCTTCCTTATTGTGCACTTACACTAATAGAAGACAGGATAATAGATCATTCACCTTTTCTTAACCAACTACCTAGGAACATCTACTTGTCCACTTTTTGTGCCACTGCCTGCTCCCTCACAGTTTCAAGTGTGACAAGTAAGAGCTTTCCAAGATTTGTTCTCAGACTGAAATTCACTCTGCCTCTCCTACAAAGATAAATACATTTTAAAAAAGTCTATACTAATTTTATATTTTAGCATTTATTTGCTTTTTAAAAATTATTTAAACATTTTCTACATGGATATAATGTAGTTTAATCTAATCCTCTTCTTTAATTTCCCCTCTCTTCCAACTTCTCTCGTATTGCTCTATCAAATTATATATATATATGTATGTATATATATACATACATATATA
>NW_022196903.1:16361995-16371082 GCF_008632895.1 Mastomys coucha
ATATATATTCTCTACTATATCAATTTCCTCCCAATCTCCTTTCCTATCCATTCCTACTTCTTTTCTAAGAGTAAAAAGAGAAAAAAAAGGCACCTAGGAGATAATAATAAAACAACAAAATAAAATATACTGAGATAAAACCAAAGCCATCATATCCAAGTAGAAGAAGAACCAAAATAAATAAATAAATAAATAAAAGAGCTCCAAGAGAATGCACTAGAATCAGAGACTCACATGTTTACACCTTCTAGAGTACTAATGTAAAAGCCATGGTCTGTAAGGAGAGGGCCTGGCTTTAGTCTCTGTGAGTTTAAATGAGTTTTCCTCAGTAGTTTCGAAGGTCTTCTCTCTGCCCAACTTCTTGTGTCTCCCCTTCTTCAGGGTTCCCTGAGCTCTGAAAGGAGGGGTTAAATCCAAGGCCTTTCTTTCTATAGAATGTCTTTCTGGGGTCTCTGTGTTTTCCCTATGTCGTGAGGAGGATGCCTCTCTGATAATGGCTACGATAGCCATAAGGGTATCTGGCTATCATCCGAAGTTGGGGATTTTTGGTACTGTTTTGTTTGTTTTTGTTTTGTTTTGTTTTCAGTAGCATTTGTTTTTACCCTGGTTCTAGCTCTCTGGGATATTTATATTCTTGCCCTCATGGAGTGCAGCTTAAGTAAAATCTAACATTGCTTGGTTACTTCCATTGGTTTTGCCACCAATGTCATAGAACGTTTTACAGGTAGGATAGATTGTAAATCAAAGGCTTTGTGTTTGAGTTGGTAGTTATTTTTCTCTTTTGTTATAGATATTAGAACATGGGGGTTAAGGTTCTACAGAGGCACCAACTCATCCTCTCCATGCTTTATACGTTGTGTGATTATTGTCTCCAGCAATGGGGCCTTGCTGTCAGTTTGTGGAGAACAACCTATTGTCTTGGCAACAGCTTTGGTTGCTTGGATATCCCAAAACACCAGAAAAACAAGATTTGGGTCTAAAATCATATCTCATGATTGTGATAGAGGAATTTAAGAAAGGCATGAATACATCCTTTCTCCCTTAAAGAAATACAGGAGAACACAGGTACACAGGTTCAAGCCCTTAAAGAGGAAACACAAAAATCCCTTAAATAATTACAGGAGAGCACAAGTAAAGAAGTAGAAGCCCTTAAAGAGGAAACACAAAAATCCCTTAAAGAATACGTGTTTCATTTGCACAGAGGAGTATTGCTACGCTATTAAAAACATAAAGTAATAAAATTTTCAGGCAAATGGATGGAACTAGAAGAAAATCCTGAGTGAGATAGCCCAGACCAGAAAAATAATTATGATATGTATTTGCTTATATATGAATATTAGCCATTAAATAAATGATAATGAAGCTATAATACATAGGCCTAAAGATTTTAAACATAGAGGAAGAGATTAGGAGACTCATGGATCTCCCTGGGAGAAGGAAATAGAGTAGATTTTATGGGTAGACTGGAGCTGTTATATGGATCAATAAGAAGAAGAGGTTCGGATGAGAAGAGGGAGGAGAGATGGGATGGAGGAAAGGAATAAAGGAAATGACAGCTACAATTCAAGAGCATTTGAGTGATGTTGTGAAAAACCTGTGTAGTGAAAACATTCTGTAATATATAAAGGCTACCCTAATGAAATCTCCAAATTAGAAGGGAGATGGAACATCTACTGTTCATGTCATACATTATATAAACCCACAGTCTACTTAGTGCTACCCATATATATGGAAGAAAATCCACACAAAGAAGTTTTAAATATAGGTTAAGTTACTATTTACTTTTCATTAGCTTCAAGTGTAATAATGATATTCAAAATTGCTGCAATTCATCAAACCATTATTGTTGGGAAATTGTAAAAGTATTACAGAGTTTTATAAAAGATTTGATATTCAAAGATATCAAAGAGAACAGGCCAATATGATATAGTCCTAAACACTAAAAGCTCTATATCAATAAACATTCTTCCCTGTCAGAAGTATTATTTGAACTGGAATTTCCATATACATAGCAATTATTTGGTCAGTGATTTATGGAGAAACCAAGAATTTAAAAGTCAATGTTATCACTTCTTGGTTCTTTTTCTCTCTTTGAAACTAGTTACTGTCAAGACGCTGGTGAATGGGAAAGGAAAACACTTTCATGTAATTCCCCTGTACAAAACTTCATTTGTAAACAAACAAAAATATATATAGCACTATCTACAAGATGAGAGTAAGGTAATAAAACTCAATATGGCAAAAAAAAAAAAAAACTAGTCAAGGGCAGTTGTGAGATAGGAGAGACTGTAGAAGTCTAATCTATAACTGACTGTGAGCAATAAATAACTCACTATGTTCAGTCCAGACCCAACTCTGTTCTTCAGTCCTAAAGATTTGTAATTTTTTTGTTTTGATTTTATTCTTGTCTATTTACTTCCTCCATAAATATTGATCCCCCACCCAGTCCCTCCCTTAAAGAGTCCTTCCTCCCATCACCTCTCCCCCTCTCCTCTTAGATGATGGGCCTCCAACCTAGCACATCAAGTTTTTGCCATATTAAGTATAACTTTTCCCTCTGAGACCAGACAAAGCCATGGAGACTAAGTTGCTGTCTGCTACCTATGTGCCAGGGTACTCATTCCAGCCCATTATTGTTCTTTGATTGGTGGCTCAGTCTCTGAGAGCTCATAGTAGTCCAGGTCGGTTGACTCTGTTGCTCTTCCTGTGGAGATCCCTTTCCCTTCAGGACCTCCAGTCCTTCCCTTAACTGCTCGATAATTGTCCTTGTCCTCTATCCAGTCTGGCAGTGGGTATCTTCATCTCTTTCAGTCAGCTGCTGGATAGAGTCAACCAGTGGAAAGTTATTCTAGGTTCCAGTCTGCAAGCATAACAGGGTATCATTTAAAGTGTCAGGATTTTGTTTTTGCCCATGGTATGGGTTTATGAGTTGGACAGGATTTTGTTTGGCCTTTACTTCAGTCTCTGCTCCATCCCTACAAATTGGGCAAATTTGGGGTGGAAAGTTTGTGGGTGGCTTGATGTCCACTTGAGGCCCTACCTAGCAATGGGAGGTAGGTCTTTTCATGTTCCATGTCCACACTGTTAGGATTCTTGGCTAAGGTCACCCATATTGACCTCTAGGAGCCTCCTCTATCCCAGATCCCTGGGACTTCCTAGAGATACCACACAGCCTACATTGCTATATGGACAGCTGCAGATTTCCATTCATTCTCCTTGTCCTCTGGGCCTCTCTCCTGTCTCTCTCTGCATCTGATCTTGCCTGCCAATTCCCTCCCCTCTCCTTTCCTACCCACTTCTTTCCCTCCCTCTGCCTCCTATGACTATTTTGTTTTCCCTTCTATGTGTGATTCAAACATACTTGCTTGGGTATTTGAGGTAGGTCCACCCTGTTCCTATGGACTGCTGAACATTTGTATAACCAATATCATCATTTTATTTTATGTGTTTAAAAAATGAAGGAGACAGTGGTTACTATGATCAAAACATATGACATGAAATTCTCCAAGAACACATAAAAATACCAACACCCACACCAAAATACAATATGGTAGATAAAATGAGTGTACCCACAGAACATGTTAAAGTTGTTTCTCAGTGTGTTATTTCTATACTACTTTGACACTAGACCATTATTTATTCTTATAACAACATCCAATACTTTTCATTCCTTTTCATTCCAACCAAGATGTTTTCAGCTTTAGTTGTGCAACTTTTATTTGATTATTTTAATGTCAAAAGTAAGTAACTAAGCTGAAATGAAAACCAAGTTAGATAATACAAGTAGATTTATATTTATTGTGGACTATATGCTAATATATGTTTAAGCACATCTTATGCAGAAAATATAAAGTATGTCTTAATATGCTATATTGTCTAAGGAAGAGAAAAAATGGTTACTTAAATTAATAACAGAATAAATTCTTATGGGTAGGAAATATAACAGTAGCTAGTAAGATTTTGTTAATTTACTATATTTTCTTTAATTTATTTATTCATTGATTGATTGCTTCTTTAGTCTTAATCTTTCACCATTATTATTGCAACAAAGAATTATTAATCCAGCAAAGATCTGCACTGTTGTATCTATTATATTTAAATTATATTTCAGAACTATTTTGGTGCCTAACATTTGAAGCTTGGAAGAAGAAAAAAATGCACAATGGAAATGCATTTTTGTTACTATTTTGAAATTTCTTTTGAAAACACAATACTCCTGTCCATGGTCCCGACTTTGCTTTCTTCCTGCCGATTGTGTTTCCAGTTACTAATTTGCATATGTCAAATCTGGGATGCTTAATCCAATCTGCAACCCTGAGTGCTTCTTGTGCTTAGTGATTTGATTTGGCATTCTAGAGTCTGACCTCTATCTTGTAATAATCCATCTTGATATGGTGACTCAAGGATCTGGAAGGACAAAAAGTACCTTTCTTGTAGTCTTTCTTGCAGTCAGATACAATTTATGAGCACATGTTTCTCATTGTAGCAGAGCTACTTACTGTCAGCCTGGAACATGTGTGACAACAAGATCATAGACATGCCACAGAATTTATGTGTGCATATTTCATGTTTGTGGTATTGGTGACAAGTCTGCTGGAAAGGTAAGAACTTCTTTTTGAAGAGAAAGAAATGAGGCTAAAAAAGTCAATTATTAAAAGAAAGGTCTTTCTTCATTCATCTTTGCTTCTTGTGAGAGGACAATAAACATCCATGCAGACTGTTGTAGGCAGAAACAGTTATAATGTTTATCAGCATACTCTATGCGCAATCTCCTTTTATTAACTATTACTGAAATATTTACAGTACTTTAGGCAATGTAAGAAAAATGGATGCTCTGAAATCACAGATGATGATTACAAATGAACATATTCTCCAATAATTGTAATGCTTCTGGTGCTAGGATTATATTCATAATATTATGGCAGAAAACTAAATGTCTGTGGAAGGTTCAGAGGAAAAAATGACAAGCTGATAGTAGAGAATGCATGCATTTGAGAGCACTGCAACAAACACAACAATTTGATCCAATTTAATTTTACAAGCAGTGTTCATCTCATTCTTCCCATAGATCTGTCCCATGGAAAGGTGACAGAACTGAAAACACAACCAATTTTAGAAATAAAAGTGTTACTTTATATTATTTTTGATGTTGCTTTATGGCCTAGGGTAATGGCATTGTGAATAAAAGCTTGTATTATAATATGAAGACCTGAGATTGGATCCCTGTCAGTCATATGAAAAATCAGGAAAGTCTGCGGAGGTCTGTAATCCAAGCCTGGGCAAGTAGATACAGGAGAATCCTCAAGGCTGGCGGTCAAGCTAATTTAGCAAAACTTATTAAATTCATGTTATTTGAAGGACCATGCTTCCCAAAAATATATAGAGAGATTGAGGAAAGCATAAGTGATCAACTTCAAGCCTATACACATGCACACACAGACACACACAGACACACAGACATACAAACATGCACACACACATATACACACACAAACACAGACATACACATGCAAACACAGAGATATGCAATACACACACAAACACATATACAAACACACATACACATAATATGTAGACACAAAGGTACACATATTTTTGCTTTGAATGAAATAAAAGGAAAGTTCTGCCATCTAGTAACATTGTATAATTTCCTTTTGGTGTTTTATTTGCTTTTAGTCATGAACTCAATGGTATGTTTCTGAATTGCAATTAATAAGACAGCATAAAGTCTGATTTAGATTTTAAATAATCCTAAAAGTATGACATAATGCTTAGAACAACATGATGTAAGAAAACAAAACATATTCAAATGAACAGTGAAATTAATGTAATATGATTTACTTAAAAATTGAGGCTTTTGAAAAAAATAAAAACAGGTAGAGTGCTAACAAACCTTCTTCATTCTCTCTGTTCCTCTAAACACAATTCTTCAGTCTTGTGTTGACTCCTGCAACAAATTACTAGCTGCAGCCTTACTAATGTACCTCCCTTAATATGTCTATATATTCTAGGCTCCAACATCAACAGGCCTAGCCTGTGATCACATCAGCTGAGCAAGCCAGTAAAACCCACAGCCATGCACTCTACAAAAATCCATAGAGGCAACAGAAACCAAGGAATAGGACACTCACCCAACAAAGGCAAACCAGAAATCAGCACCTAGTCCTATAATCACCCCAAACCCAGATGCCTAAATGTATAAGAACATGATCAGTAATAATCAGGGAATATATATCTTCGAGAGCCAAGCTATCCTACCACAGCATGTTCTAGTTATTCCAACACAGGAAAGAGACCTTAAAAACAACTCTATGATAATGATAGAGGTCTTAAAAAGGGAACTAATAGAACCTTTCAAGAAATCCAGGAAAACACAAACACTTGGATGAAATTAATAATCCTATTAAAGAAAACAAGTAAAATACAAAGAAAGTTAAAGGAAGTAAATAAAACTGTTCAAGACCTACGGATGGAAATAGAAGCCACAAAAAATACAAATTAAGGGAATTGTGGAAATGAAAGATTTAGGAATTTGAACAGGAATTTCTGAGACCAGCTTACCCAACATAAGAAAAGATATGGAAGACAGAATCTCAGACATTTAGATACATTGGTCAAAGAAAATGATAATAAATCTGAAAAATTCCTGACATAAAACATCCAGGAAATTGTGACACTATAAAAAGATTAAGCATAAGAAGAAAAGAATGAAGAAAGAAGAATCCCAGCTCAAACACCAGAAAATATTTTCAGCAAACTAATACAAGAAAAATTTTCTAACCTAGAGAAGGAGATTCCTATCAAGGCATAAGAACCATAAAGAACACCAAGTAGATTTGATCAGAAAAGAAAGTATTCTTACCACAAGTTAACCAAAGCACTAAACAGGCAGAACAAAGAAAGACTGTTAAAAGCTGAAAGGAAAAAAAATCCAAGTAACATATAAGGTTAGACCTATTAGAATTACTTCTGAGCATGACAGTGGTGATGCACGCCTTTAATTCCAGCACTTGGGAGGCAGAAGTAGGCAGATTTCTGAGTTCGAAGTCAGCCTGGTCTACAGAGTGAGTTCCAGGACAGCCAGGGCTATACAGAGAAACCCTGTCTTGAAAAACAAACAAACAAACAAACAAACAAAACAAAACAAACAAAAAAGAATTACTTCTGACTTCTCAGTGGAGACTCTCAAAGCCAGAAGGGTTTGGATAGCTGAGATTTGGAATCATGCCAGCTCAGACTACTATATTCAGCAAAAATTTCAATCACCATAAATGGAAAAAATGAGATAGTCTATGATAAAGTCAAATTTAAACAATATTTATCTACAAATCCAGCCCAGCAAAAGGTGCTAACCTAAAAAGGTGAATGGCACTCATAAAAAATCAGGGAATAAATGATCTCACCCCACCAAAACCAAAAGAAGAGAAGCATATCACACATACACACACACACACACACACACACACACACACACACACACAAACACACACACCCATGCACACACATGTGTACACTCACACACACATGTACTCACACATATACACTCATGCACTCATACACACATATACACATATCACCACCAATAACAACAACAAAATAACAGGAATCAGTAATCACTGGTCATATATATCTCTCAATACCAATGGTATTAGCTTCCCAATAAAAAGACAAAGACTAACAGATGGATTTAGAAGCATGATCTATCCTTCTGCTGCATCCAAGAAACATATCTCAAGAATGAACAGACATTACCTCAAAGGAAAGTGCTGGAAAAGGAAATACAAAACAAATGAACCAAATAAAAAAGCTGATGTAGAAATTTTAATATCTATCAAAATAGACATCAAACCACAACTAATCAAAACAGATGATGAACACAACATACTATCAAAAGCAATGTCCACAAAGATGACATTTATATTCTTAGCATCTACATCCCAAAGACAAGAGCACCCATGTTTGTAAAAGAAAGAATTCTACAGCTTAAATCACATATTGTCCCACACATACTAACAGTGGGAGACTTCAATACCCTACTCTCACTAAGGGACAAGTAATCCAAACAAAAACCGAACAGAGACCTGTCTTAGTGGCTTGGGCTATGGATGCCACTTATGTTACCCAGTTCCTGCAGTGTAGGCAGGATATACTCCTATAATGAACAAATATATGATGGAGAGTTAGGAGAAACTTGGGACTGGAGAAGGGTCAGGATGCAGGGACAATGAAAATCAAGCTTATGTTAGTAGCCTGCAGCGCCACCTAAGGCCATGGTGATGTCCCTATGTGCATTGCCACCAAAAACCTTGGCTGGAATAGAGGTCCTACAGCAGCCTGGGTCTGTGTTGATCTGTAATCTATGTTGCCACCAAAGGCCATGCAGATGTCTATGGTCTGGACTGCCAGCTGAATCCATGTTGATGTTCTTGGACTGTCTGCCACTGGAGACCACACCAATTTAATGGCCTGTGTTTGCCACCTGAGGCCATGATAATTTTCAGGCCCTTGTTTCATCAAGGGCTCTGTCTGGGACTGTGGGTCTACTATAGCTATGGGGCAGTGCTCAAGGTCTCTGTTGTCACCAAAAACCATGTAGAAGCCTATGACCCATACTTACACTGATTGTAAAGAGCCAGGAAGCTACTTTTGTATTGATATTAATTGCAGAAGTCTAGTTGAAAAAGAGGGACATGGGGAGGCTTCTGTGACAACCCCTGACCCTACCCTTCAAAAGTGCAATTTCTAAACAGGAAGCCTTCCAAGAGAACTCTCAAAAAATGTGATAAGGATGCTGTAGTTAGTTCTCCAAAATTCACGGCTTCTGGCTGGGTGTAGGAGGGGTAAGACTCAGTTCTCTTTAAGGAGCAGGTCTCTGAGAGTTTGACTATGCTCAAGTGAATATGGAGATAACACAAGATGAACATTGTTTTTTCATTTTAATTTAAAAGAGACTGATCAATAACAGCTTTAATAATTGTAGACACATACTTGAGTAAACTTGGCTTCAAGAAGAGAATTTCAAGGACACATGCTCCACCATGTTCATAGCAGCCTTATTTATAATAGCCAGAACATGGAAACAACCCA
>NW_022196903.1:16371952-16397662 GCF_008632895.1 Mastomys coucha
TCTAAAATAAAAAAAAAAAAAAGAAGAGAATTTCATTTCCAATAGGATTAGTGTTCCACATACAGAAGTGGCTTCAGGTTGTATAGCAGAGATGATGGTACGCCATCCCTGAAATGAGAACTTTTTTGTCTCTATTTTACTTGAACATTATTTCATAGGTTTGTCCTTCTGGAAGCATAACATAAATTCTCTGATAGTGAGGACCTGATTCCCCGTAGCGGAGTAAGCTTCACAATGAAACTTCATGTCCCACCTTATTTTCAGATTGTAGAGGTAGGCAACCTGATTGTCAGCAAATATGATGAAATATCATGAAATCAACTATGGTCCAAACTGATCACATACTGCAGGCCCAGGAGCTACAGGGGGCAACAAATGCACTTTATGTGCAGGCGGGTGGTAGCAGCTATAAGCAATAACAAGAACAGAATTGCTTTAGGAAGTATTGTACTTCCTGTTCAGGAATCACGAGTCATTTTACAGGACTAAAAAAGTTCTGTTTGTTGCCAGTTTTTAAAAAAGAAAGGCTTTTAGACACTGTGAAATAATTTTATGACTCTTGAGATTATTTGATGTTTGATTCTTATTAGCTTTTTTTTTTTTAGCAATTCTTTTATTATAGGGAACTACACTGCCTGATTTTTTAATGTTTGAATAAATTATTAGGACATAATCAGTGGTTCAAATATTGCTGCATTTAGTTTGCTAAAATCCCCCCCTACTTTGTGTGTGTGTAGTGTGGTTGTACATGTATACTTATGTATATTCCAGAAAAGGAGATCTAGTGCTCTGTAACACTGCCCTGTATCATTCTTTACCTTATTCCTTTAAGTCAGAGTCTCTGCCTAAAACTATAAGTCAATTAGAATGGCAGCAGCAAAATTCAATGTTCCATCTTCTTTCTCCAACTCAAACAAACAGAAGTTATCTGTGCATGAGAGGAGATACCCTATTTGTCCGATACTTTGTTGTGTTGTTCCAATTTTGTATTGCAGGACTCTATGGGTTAGTTGAAAACTTAGTTTTCTAGAATGGAATGTGGAAAAATTGTATTCAGTTTTCAATTTTTGCTAGAATTCTTCTGGAAAACTAGAATTTTTGGTTGCCTATTTCTTTCCCAATTTTTTTTTGTTTTTGTTTTTGTTTTTTGTTTGGTTTTTTTTGTTGTTGTTGTTGTTGGTTTTTCTGAGACAGGGTTTCTCTGTGTAGCCCTGGTTGTCCTGGAACTCACTCTGCAGACCAGGTTTGGCCTCAGACTCAGAAATCTGCCTACCTCTGCCTCCCAAGTGCTAGGATTAAAGGCGTGTGCCACCACTGCCTGGCTTTTTTTTTTTTTTTTTTTTTTTTTTTTTTTTTTTTTTGTATTTTTTTGTTTTGTCTACTTTTATATTAATCAAACTACAATCCTTCTCAATCTCATTTTACTAGCATTACTCATTAAGTGCTTTTCCAGTACTAAACAAGGGCATGATTTGCCATGTGTCCACTGTTTCTACAGCTTTTGTTTCAGATGATCTTCACTTCTGTTGATTTCTCCACAAATTAAATGTACATAAAAAATGTATATTTAATCCATGAAAATCATACAGAAATATGCTGTAGAGATAAAAACCTTTTTCGTTCTATTAAAAGGAGGAAATCAACAAATATTATCTCTAGTTGTGTCCAACTCAATCACATGTATTGAGGGCTATATAGTTTACATTCTCTATTTCTATGATTCATTCTCCAGAAGTAAGTTATGACATAAAGCTTGCACAATGGAATGGTATAGATTAAAACTGCTTCCTAGTGAGAGAATATAAATCGATTCATGAATTAAAAAAAAAAAACAAACAGCTTTTAACCTATAGATAATCCTTTGTATTTAGTAGACAAAGGAAGAATGCTGCCCCAGTGTGGGATCTAAGGCTCCATTTCTTCTGACCCTTGTAAAGGAGTCTTTCTTGGCTTTGTGTCATTTGCTCATACTCAGATTTGGCCGATTTCTAACTCCTTGCAATTCTCTGGCCTTTCAATGATGTCAAGCTTTATCGTTTTGTAGTTTGTCTCTTTGAACTTCGGTATCCTTGTGCCTAACCCTGAAATCCCAGCTGTACTGCCACCCACGGAAAGAAACAACGCTTACCAGTCTTCCTCCTGTGGGTGCATTGTACATCATTCCCCAGCTATTTCTAGATGGTCGTAGGTCTTACATCCTCCCCTGTAAAGTCATCATCTCTCAGTGCCCTGTGTTGGTTCTCCTGGTCTACTGTTTCATACATTATTGTTTTCATAAAGTTGAGTAACTGTTGTCCCTCTCAAAGCATCTTTTCCAAAACCAGAAACCTTGACTCATTTAATTTTTTTTTTAATTCTTGTCCTAACATGGATCAGAGAGCCAGGAAGATTTGGCTATGCCTGTCCCTGGCCTTCTGTCTACTGCTCTCAAAAGGCTTGTGAATGGACAGCTGAATTTCAACCCAGACATTTTTCTCTTGCCTCATTGATAAGGCGAATCATAACCTGTATACATATCTGAGCTTATTGTGTATTTAGAGAGCATCAGTGTTTCTGCTTCTTAACCAGTGGCATGCCATGAATCGCACTTGACATTTGTGGTACCTTCCCTGGCTACTTGAATACGGCCATCACTCCTCAGTCTCAAAGTCCAGTACCTCATCATGTCTTCAAACTATTTTTTAATAAATCTGAATGGCTCAACCTTTCATGAGCACTATGCCCTATCTTCTGCATTTCTTCAGGAAGAATAGCTTCACACATCTTGTATGATAATTTTACCAGTGGCCAGTGGAGTTATTTTTCTTGTACTCTTCCCTACTGTGCTATTACTATTTTCAATACATATGGGATTCAATTTTTAATATACCTCTGTTGACTCTTTACACTCTTCTCTATTCTTTATTACCCATCTATTTCAGACCATGCCATATTATTAATAGGCATTCAACCATTTTTATTTAAATTTAAAGATCAGCCTTAAAGTATCATCATTTTTCCAATTCAAAAAACTGACTACAAGTTTTCATTCTCATAAATATGCTGTGTTCAGCAATTATATGAAATTGAATATATAACATTTTTCTTTCCCTGAAGTAAGTTATTTTAAATGACAATGTTACTGCAATTATTACCATAGAGTTTTCCTGGAGGTGCAAACAATTTAAGAGTTCACTACAGAAATTTAAGTTGAAATGCCAAGAGAGAGCACCAAGCGAAAGTTATCTTCAAAGCTAAGAGGGTGCTCAAGTGTTCAAAGCTTCTTAGAATTCATATTTCTTTTTTCCTAGAGAATGAAAATTGTAGTTTTACGTTTCACTTAATAGTTAGTGGTAATCATAGAATTTCCCTAAAATAGCCATGGGTTCCCCAGACAAGAAAGCAGATTAAAATCGATTATCTGCAAATTATTACAAGCAGCTGCAATTTCATTTTCCTTAAGGCTAGTTAAAAAAACTGGAGCCTTAGTCATTGATTCTGCAAAACTATCAAATCCGACCTGTCACCAGCATCACCACCAAAATCCAGTCCAGGAAAAGAAGTAGGTCTGAGACACATGCATGGGCTTACTGTAGCAACTGTTCAACATTCCCTAATAATCACAGAGTCAGAACAGGGAGAATATCCGTGATGTATTTCTTTTTAAAATGCTCCATTGAGCAGTTAGTTTGTCCTTTCTGTGTTGGAATAATGAATGCAATTCAGTTCAGTGCTCATAACAAGCACTGTGTGTAAGCTTTACACAAATAGCACAATGCAAAGTAAGTTTTTGTTTTATAAGGATAATTTGAACTACCAAGTATTAAATGGAGAAATATCCATAGATATCTTACACTCATGCATTTTTCACAGTTTATGATTTAGCCTCATTTTAACAAGATGAAAATTGTAATTATTGATGGCCAGGTTTTATCGGTAACCTTATAATTTTTACATTATCTGCATTTAGTATCTATATTATGATCTAATTGTCTCTTATACTTTGGTTTATATCAGTATAAGGTATTATATAAGTTACAAGCACACATGCTAATTTGAGAATTATTTCCTTACAGTCAGCCCCTCTTCTTAGTTAAGCTTTTGCTGTTGTTTCCCATCAATAGCAGTACTGGCCATGGGAGCGTAAGAATAGTGTGCCATTTATAGCCATCATAATGTCTGCGATAGAAGCATGACATAGACATATTTGTATTTTGCCCATTAATGATAGTAATCACAAATAATGCCATTTCAATATTTTTATATATGAATCCAATCAATTAGTAGATCACTTTGTTTCCTTCATTGACTACTACAATAGACAACTAAGAAAAAGGGCAAAATAATAATTTAATCAAACTTTCTAATATTTTGGATAATTGTACCCCAATTTTGTCTCCACGAGGCTCAGGCTCACTAAGTAAAAAACATTTATAAACATTTGGATCAACATAAGTAATCATATTTTGACTATGTCATAATGTTTTTATTATAATTTACTGTAATATCTATTCTTATGCATTCTATTACTAACTAGATACTTTAAAAAGAAAAGTGACAGGATGAAGGAAGGAAGGAGAAGAAACTTTAGTTTGGGGTTCAGCTCTCATATTGAGAAATTTATTTAGTGTTTTATTTGGATTTGTTCTTTCACAAAACAGGATCCTTTTTCTAGTTATATGAAATGAAGAACATTCCCTAGCTGATACTTAAAGACAACAAAATCCTCAAAGCTTCTGCCTGCACATGTGAGATTACCGAATTAACATTTCAGTATATAATTTCAGATTATTTTTATGGTAATATAAAGGAAAGGGGACAGTTCTGTTCTCTCTTGTTTATGCTGAGCACCTGTTCATTTACACTGACCACCTGTTGTGCCAAACAGAGGTATCTCTGGTATGAGGACCAAAATGCATTTTGTTAAACCTCTACTCTCTAAGAGTATCAAATGGCTCAAGGGGAGTGGGAAAGGGGTCTAATAAGTGGTGTCCTAGCATGCCTTGGCTCATGCCTAAGGAAATCAATTAACTGCAGTGCAATGATTAACAGCACCATAGGCACTGTGCCCAGCATCAATAATTTCCATTTTCACCACGGCAGGAATATCATAAAAGAAATACAATTTGTTATCTTGCAGTTAAAATTAGTGTTTTTGCCACCTCTTGGCAGCTTCAAAGACATTGTAAATCGTTGAGGGTCACAGCTTATGCTGGTGAGGTGAATATAACACTTTTGATTTTCAGGGAGGACATATTATTTTAACATTTGGACTAAAAATGCAGTGTTGAATTCTCTTCAAGTGAAATCAAATAAGCATAATAGAAGTTCCTATTTGTTAGAGGGATAAGTGTGGCTTGACTCTATAAACAGAAATAGCTGGAGCAGTTACACTTTCCTTTTCTGGTTACTTTGTTTCTACTGCATGTGTCCAGCACATGAGGCATTAAAGTATCTCTTTAGAAAAATGTGAAGAAAAAAAAGAAAAAGAATGTAAGAAAGACAGACATTGCAAGCTACTTTATTTGAATGTGAATACTACAATAAAATACTTAAGAAAAATCCATGGCAAAAACCTTTTTCCTAAATAGCTCAGGGTAACCTAGAAAACAAATGGATTACCTCATTCACCACAACCTCTATATACAAAAGATATTTAAAGCTATGAAACTAACCTGTTTAGATACACCACAGATGCCATTATTTACCAACTCAAGTCTGTCTTGAGATTCACCTTGATTGTTGTAACTCTAGGTGACATGCCTCTAGTCTTTCCATCAGCACTGACATGCATTTAGTGCCACTGCTTCATTTTTAGATCTAAATACTCAGGCTTTGAAGAGCTTCAAAGAGTTTTATAATCTCGATCCACAAACACTAATGCCATCAAATCGTTTCCAGGCACAGACACCAATAGAAATTCAACCCCAACCCCTTCTTATTTGCCTCCCAAGAAGATATATTATACTTAAAAACAGAAAACATGTGCTCTATGGTACATCATTTGCAAAAAAGACCACAATCTTAATTAAATGTATTCCAATGAGCTGTTTTACAAAATATAGCCCATTATTAAAACATAATATTGACATTAATATAATACATTGATTTTTATCAATATTTATTGGGATTTCCTTTTTCTCTCTGTGGATATATATTTTTCTTTTATTAAAATAGATTTTTTTCATACAATATATTCAGGGGAACTGTTTTGTAACATTCAATTCCTCCCTTGCTATCCAAATTTGCTTTCTCTCTATTAGAAAAGAAACAGGCACATAAAAGATAAGTTAAAATAAGACACAACAAGAACAAACAAACCTAAACAGAACAAGAGACACAAATAAACAAATAGGAGAAAAAGAGTGAAAACAGCACAAGGAATATCTGCAAGATAAAAATAAAATAAAATAATAAAATGAAAAGTAAAAGCCTTGTCAAAGCACTATGGGAAAAAGATCCTCCAAAAATGTTATTGAGTTCACGCTATGTATGCCATCTACTGCCAGGCATGGGGCTGCCCTTAAGAGTGGCTTATATGTCCAGTGAGACTCCATTGGAGAAAAATATTTTTCCTTTGCAAGAGGATTTCTATAGGAGACAAATTAGAGGTCAGGATTGTAAACTTGTATTCTTTATTTCTCTAAGCACTGGAACCCACCTCCTACAGACCCATACAGATCTTGTGCATGCTGCTACAGTTTCTATGAGTTCATATGCATGTATGTTCACATTCCTGCTGTGGTTAGAAGGCTTTGTTTCCTAAGTATCCTCCATTCTCTCTAATTCTTACCTTCTGCAGGGTTTCCTGAACTCCAACAGAGGTATTTGATGGAAACATCATATCACATTAAGGAATGGAAGTCCCAAAGTCTCTCATTCTGTACATTGTCCAGCCGTGGGTCTCTGTTTCTTTTCCTGAACTACGAGAGGAAGGTTCTCTGATGATGGATGAACAAAAACTGATATATAAGTATAGCAGAATGTCATTAGGGGTCATTTGATTGCTATGTTTCTTTAGCACATTAGTAGTATTTGGTATTCTCTTAGAAACATGGGCTATCTAGTTTCAGGTACTTGCTTAGTCAAACAGTGTTGGGGATGAATTTCATCTTACAGGCTGAGCTTTCAATCAAATCATATAATGGTTGGTTAGTCTCACAAACTTTGCACCACTGTGGAACCAGCCAATCTTGAAGAAAAGTCACTACTGTAGATTAAAGGGTTCATAGGTGGTTTGGTGTTCACAACATTCCTTTGATAATCTGCAGAACACCTTCCAATACAATTAATAGTAGTCAATAAAGATGAAGGCTTTAGCAAGTCATTAGTTACACTTCTCTAAGTCCAATAAAATGTATATATATTGTCTTCAGAAATAGGGCCTATCAGTTAGTGGAGAGCAACCAGTAATATTGATAATAGCCTAGATTGCTTGGAGGTTCCCATGGGACCCTTTAACAATATCATTAGATATGACCTATTCCTAGAATGAAATTATAAGTTTCATCCAATTGGGGTTCTGTCTCCCCCATTATTTGGTAATTCTAGTTCTATATCCTTCATATATATATATATATATATATATATATATATATATATATATATGTGTGTGTGTGTGTGTGTGTGTGTGTGTGTGTGTGTGTGTGTGTGTATGAAGGATACATATATACACACATATATATTAATATGAGCATATGTATATGTACATATACATATTATAAATATACATATGTATGTATAGATAGATAGATATAAAGAAAGATAGATAGATAGGTAGATAGATAGATAGATAGATATACATATGTGTGTGTGTGTGTGTGTGTGTATACATATACATTAGGAGTCTTCCACAGTAATGGGTTTCCATGTGACACATCAAATGGCCCATCATTTCAACTGTTCCTCCTTGTCACTCACCCTCTGCTCTTTTAGTTTGATCCTTGCATTCTATCCCCCCTAACCATAATTATTTTTTCTAGTTCTTCTTTCTAGGGAGATCAATCCCTGCCTCCTCTATATCTAGCATTTATGGTCATACAGAATATATTCTGCTTATCAAAGATTTAACAGCTACCACTGAATATATGTTTTAATTCCCTACAATTCCAAAAGATGCAGCCTATCATCCAATGTAATCAAAATACAAAATAATTCAATCAAAAGGAAATTTCCCCTGGTTACCTTTTGACGATATCCAGCTTCCTACTTATCCATTTTCCAAATCTGTTTTGAATCTAAATATATCAAACAGGTCTATTCTTCATTTCAACATATTATTTCATCAGAACGATGTTACACCATTGGATATGCACAGTTTATAATTTTATGTATTGTCTTTTTCTACTTACTAATCTTCAAGAAAATCTAAGAAGGCAGAAGTGGTTGGACACCCCATACACACTTTGTAAGTCTTCACTTAGAAAAAATTTAAATTCTCTTTGAATTGACATATAGATGAATGAAGATTCTATCAATATTATTCTAAATTTTACATTAAATTCATAGTCCTTCCAATGTCTTAAATTGTTTTTAGTAGATGAATATGGTAGAAATAATCACTTTGTGTGATAAAAAGACTCCTCACACAGTTACAATAGTCATTACAGTGTGATATTGGCAGACTGTCATGCAGGCTAATGGAAAAGAATAGAAGATAACTTATAGATCTGTGAATATTTCTGAATTTTCTCAAAAGCCAATTCAAATGAAGGAAAGAGACCTCTGAACAAATAATGTGGGTACATTTGAATACTCGTAGACCAAAGAATAAATGCAATCTAATCTAAATTTCATCTATAAATATTATGTCAAAGTAAATATGAGCATAAGTATAAAATTCAAAACAGTAAAAATTTTAAAGAGAAGAATCTTAGCAGAAAGAAAGCAAAAGCTTCACTTCTAGGCATAGATTAGACTTAACATGGAAAACATTTAACCCATTACTGATAGATTTTGACTTATTGATGAGAAGTCAGAGAGAACAAAGGCTCCTATCTTTGTAGAACATACCTTCCATGGTTTTTGCACAATGTACATTTCTTAATTATTTTTCAGAATTTAATCAATATCATAATTTCTTGTCAATATATCATGTTATTTTGTTATTTTCATTGTAATTACTTCTATTTAATGTAATTTGTAAATTCTAAATTTGTAAATTACAATTACTACTCATTGAAATCACAATGTTATTAAATTTTAATTTTCATGACAACATAGACTGGGTCATTTATGCAGAAATCAATTTTGATGCTACCATAGGATCAAGTATACTTAGGACTAGTCTGAGCAATGTCATTGGTAAATGTGTAACAAAGATAATCACACAGGATGAGAAGATACAAAACTTAGTGACCCAGTGAACTGGAAAGAATAAACAGGAAGAGGAGACAGAGATTACTTACCTAAAAGAAATGGGGTAAGCTGCTAAACCACATTAATCTACTTTGAATAGATGTCCACTTAAAGTAGTCATATATCCATTCACCCCCTCTTCCAACCTTTATAAACACCTGTTCTTCAGCTCTCATTGTACAAGTGAACTTCCAATGCAGAAGTATATTCTTTCATACTTTGAAATTTACATCTTCTTTTACTATCAATTGAGTTGTGGATTATTCTATGTCCTATCCTTCCCTTATGTCCATGTATGAAATATATTCTTTTCTTTATGTCTCTATGTGTGTTACTCTCCCACAAACATTTCAAGTTTTAGCTATTGCAAACAAAGCCACCATGAATATTGTTGAGTAAATGTCTTTGTGGGTTGTTGGAGTATCTATTTGTTTACATGCTCAGGAGAGATATAGCTGGGTCTTGAGGAAGATCTATTCCCAGTTTTCTGAGAAACTGCAAAATTGATTTCCAAAGTGGTTGAACAAGTTTATATTCCCACCATCAATGAAGAAGTATTCTTGCTCCACAACTTTGCCAGCATGTGCTGTTTCTGGAGTTTATTTATTTATTTTTAACCTTTTTAAAAATTTTCTTATATTCTTTAAAATTTATAAATATTGTAACAATAAAAATGAGAATTATGAAAATTGTTGACATAAAACAACAATCAATTCAACAGTCTTATGTAGACGCTTGTCTACAGCAATACTGAAAATACATATATTTGTCTCAATATAAATTTGAAATAACTCCAAACTTATTAACTATATATTTTAAAATGATACATCACTATTAGTATTTTCTTTAAATGAACATAAGTAGATAAATAGATAAAGTCTCTTTGTTTCTTTGTTTTTGTTTTAGTAGAGTTTAAAATCTTAGCTCTTATTGTGGTACAAGCCCAAAATAAGAACAGTTTTTAGACTTTGGAGTTCATTGTAGTAAGGCTGTACTTCAATGACTCTCATCACCAAATGATTTTACCTCCATTGTAGCTAAGCTGAGAGATGACAAGTTCTGCTGTGGCAGGGAATGAATTATAGATATGATTTTTGGATACAGATTTCCTGCTATAGTCAAACCTATTTGATTTGAGTGATTGTCTTCATTCTCAGCCCACAAGGAATAGGTTACATTCATTTAAGATATGGTGTGTGTATTAAGATGGTCTATCCATGAAGTCATTTACCAACTGTTTCAATGAACAATGGTTCTGCTTGGAGGGTGGCACAGACAATAGGTGAGGGTAAGAATCTGGTTCATTAGCTGTTGTGATTTTGAAAAGCAGAGAAAGAGTAACTTATAATGTCCTCTTTTTCCAACCTGATACAATAGTTACAAACATCAAGCAAAGCATTCATTTCTCTCTTTGTTGTTCTCTTACAAGCCACTTTCCAACTTAATTGTCTATATTTCCTTTGGCTGTATAAACTTTTGAAATATATAAGCTGTTCTGAAAACCATAGTATAATGTAAAAGCATCAAATAAACAATCCTACTAATAGAGAGGCTAAGATAAGAGAAGCCTGATTTCAAGACTATTATGTGGAACCCAGCAAGACACTGTTATGTACAAACAAGCAGAAATTGTGTATGGATTGTACAATAGTGGACCTATTTGTTCAATTACCAAATTAGAGAGACCACTGGATAACTGCCAACAAATTTCTAATTCATCATATTTTTTATTTCAATCGATTAGCATATGATGGTAATATTAATTTTCATATTAAGACATTAAGAAAAAGTAATTATTACTTCCTGTTAATTTTGTTGTTAGAGGTGGAACTAGGTTTGTGTGGATTTGTTGAAAGATTACTTTCTTGCCTCTTCTAGAGTGTAGTTTTGCTCCTTATGTTGGTGTTTTCCATCTATTATCCTTTGTAGGGCTGGATTTGTGGAAAGATATTGTGTAAATTTGGTTTTGTCATGGAATACATTGGTTTCTCCATCTATTTGGTAATTGAGAGTTTTGCTGGGTATAGTAGCCTGGGCTGGCATTTTTGTTCTTGTAGGGTCTGTATGAAATCTGCCCAGGATCTTCTAGCTTTCATAGATTCTGGTGAGAAGTTTGGTGTAATTCTGATAGGCCTGCCTTTGTATGTTACTTGACCTTTTTCCCTCACTGCTTTTAAAACTTTCTTTGTTTAATGCATTTTGGTGTTTTGATTATTATGTAACAGGAAGAATTTCTTTTCTGGTTCAGTCTATTTGGGGTTCTGTAGACTTCTTGTTTGTTCATGAAAATCTCTTTCTTTAGGCTAGGGAAATTTTCTTCTATAATTTTGTTGAAGATACTTAGTGGCCCTTCAAGTTGGGAGTCTTCACTCTCTTCTATACCTATTATCCTTAGGTTTGATCTTCTCATTGTGTCCTGGATTTCCTGAATGTTTTGGACTAGGAGCTTTTTGCATTTTGTGTTTTGTATCAATGTTTTCTATGGTTTCTTCTGCCCCTGAGATTCTCTCTTCTATCTCTTATATTCTGTAAGTGAATCTTGCATCTATGACTCCTAATCTATTTCCTAGGTTTTCTAACTCTAGGGTTTTCTCCCTTTGTGATTTCTTTACTGTTTCTATTTCCATTTTTAGATCCTGGATGGTTTTGTTCATTTCCTTTACCTGTTTGATTGTGTTTTCCTGTAGTTCTTTAAGGGATTTTTGTGTTCCTTTTTAAGGGCTTCTAGCTGTTTACCTGTGTTCTCCTGTATTTCTTTGAGGGAGTTATTTATGTCCTTCTTAAAGTCCTGTATCATCATCATGAGAAGTGATTTTAGATCTGAATCTTGCTTTTCTGGTGTGATGGTGTGACCATGACTTGCTATGTTGGGAGAATTGGGTTCAGATGATGCCAAGTAACCTTGGTTTCTGTTGCTTATGTTCTTATGCTTGCCTCTGTCCATCTGGTTGTCTCTAGTGCTACCTGCCCTGGCTAAATTTGACTGGGGGCTAGGGCCTGTCCTACCTGTGATCCTGGTTGTATCAGAAATCCTCAGAGTCAAGCTGTCTCTGTGATCCTGTGATTCTGTGATCCTGTTATCCTGGGCCTATTAGAGTGTCTGGGAGAGGAGCTTCCTCTGGGTGTTTTGGGACTGGCTGCACAATTTGTACCCAAGCTCTGCTCAAAGCAACAGACCAGACAGACTGGAAGCAACTTGTGCCACTGGGCTGGTAGAGTTCCTGTGTTCCTGGGTCCCATTGGTCCCACTTATTCCTGGTGTTGGGACAGATGTTGTGTCCTCCTCACCTTTTATTCTCTGATCCTCTCATTCTGGAATTGTTAGAGAGCCTGGGAGTGGAGCTTCCACTGGGTGTTGTGCAGAATTTGTGCCCAGTGTCTGCTCAAGGTACCAGCCCAGAAAGACTAGAAGGAACCAGTACCACTGGGCTAATGGAGTTCCTGCATACATGGGTCCCACTGGTCCCACTTTCTCCTGGTGTCAGGACATATGTTATGTCCTCCTCACCTCTGATCCTCTGATCATCTCTGGAGTTTTTTATCTTAGCCATTCTGATGTATGGAAGATAGAAACTCAGAGTGGTTTTGTTTTATATTTTCCTGATGGCTAAGAACTTTGAAAATTTCCTTAAGTGCTTCTCCATCAATCAAGATTCTTCTGTTGAAAATTCTTTGTTTAGTACTGTACCCCATTTTTAAATTGAGTTATTTGGGTTCTTGTTGTTTAATTTGAGTTCTTTGTAAATTTTGGATATTAACCCTCTGTCAGATGTAGTGTTCGTTAAGATCATTTCCCAACCTGTAGACTGCTATTTTGTTTTATTCATAATAGCCAGAAAAAATGGCTATTATGTAAAACAGGAAAAAACCTAGATGTGTCCCTAGATCTCTATACCTCAAGTCAGTCATTGGGGGTAGGGGCTAAGAATCAATAACTCAGACTCCGGGAGCCATGTGAGGAGCAGAAGCAAACTCATTTATTCTTATAGTAAAGAGTACCTTTATACCCTCCAGCCAAGTCCCTTCAGCCCACATCTGCTCTTCCAGCACAGCTGGCATCAGTAGCCTGGCCATTCCAGTCACATGCTCTGTCTTTGTTCTTCTCTGGGTGTCAGACAGGTTCTGGTGTTAGTGAATGCAAAAGCACCTGCTGTCCCTAATACCCATTCCTGAGCCATTGGGAGGTGGAGCACTCTAGGAAAACATGCTGACTCACTTCTCCTATACCTAGCTGTTCCTCAACTGAAGAATGGACAAAGAAAATGTGGTACATCTACACAATGGAATACTATTCAGCAACTAAAAAGAAGACATCATAAACTTTGCAGACAAATGGATGGAACTAGAGAATATCATTCTGAGTGAGGTAGCCCAGTACCAAAACTACATGTACGGCATGTACTCACTTATAAGTGGATATTAGCCCTAAAATACAGGTGTCATACTATATTCCACAGTTCCAAAGAAGCTGAACAAGAAGGAAGGCACATTCTACAATGCTAGACTCTCACTTAAAAGGGGAATAAATTAGAAATAAGAGGCAGATGGAGGGAGGGAACTGGGAGGAAGAGAAGATAGAAAGAGGAATGGGGGTTCATTCAAGATATGTGTAGGGAATGACAGAAGAGATGGCCAGATGACCATGAAAATGAATGGAAGTCCACTGCTGGCAGGACTGGGATAGTGGGAGGCATCTCTAGGACAAAACAGAGACTTGGGATAAGGGAGATACCCATGCATCAATGGAGGTGACCTTATCTGTGACTAACATTGGAGGTATAGATCCTGAAAAGGCCACTTCCTGTAGCAAGGCAGGAACTCCAGTGTAGTGATAGAGACGCCAACCCACCCACCAAACTTCCAACCCAAAATTTATCCTATCTAAAAGAAATACAGACACAAAATTGGAATAGAGACTGAGGGAATGGCCAATCAATAACTGGCCCAACTTGAGAACCACCCCATGAGCAAGCACCAATCCCTGACACTATTAATGTTATTCTGTTATGCTGGCATGTTATCTTCTGTGAGTCTCTACCCAGCAGGTGACTCAGATACCCACAGCCACTGGACAAAATATGGGGACTCTTATGAAAGGATAAGAAAAACAATTGCAAGCCCTGAAGGGGATAGAAACTCCTCAGAAAGACCAACATAGTCAGCTAACCTGGACTGTTGGGGCTCTCAGAGACTGAACCACCAACCAAAGAACATACATGGACTAGACCTAGGTCTCCATGCACATATGGAGTAGATGTGCAGCTTGGTCTTCATGTGGGTCCTAAAAACCTGGAGAGTAGACTATCCCAAAAGCAGTTGCCTTTACATGGGATATATTCTTGTTGCTGGGCTATCTTGTCTGGCCTCAGTGAGAGAGGAGGAGCCTAGACTCAGAGAGTGCAAGAGTAGGGGGATACCTAGGAGGGCCCCCAACTACTCAGAGGAAAAGGGGAAGGTGGTGGTAGGAGGATTGTGGGAAGGGATGAATGGGAGGGGCAGTGAGCAGGATGTAAAGTAAATAAGTAAAAACTAATATAAAATTTAAAATAATTAATTTTGCCTATCTCCCTCTTTCCATATATCCAAATCAATCTTCCATTATATCTGTCCTGATCACATGTGTCAAATGGCCTTCCTGTGGCCTTCTAATTTAAATGAATTACCCTAATTTCAGTAACACCCTTTGTCACTATGTGTATAAATACAGCACCTCACATACAAGACTGTGTAGTGAATAAAGATGTGTTAGCTCACAAATCTTATGCTCATGTGGTAATCTGGTGTTTTTCATTATCATCTTATTGTCATGGAAGAAGGTCTCTCACTAAAACAGAAACTCACAATTTCTGCTAAGTGAGTTCCTAGGACCCATGGACCCTAGTGCTAAAGCAGCAACTGTGAACAGTGTGTTTGGTTTCTACATTCTGGAATTTTATTCTAGTGCTCATTCCTGTACAGCCCAATGTTCTTGCTCATTAAATCATTTTCCCAGTCTCAGTCTTAGTATATTCTATACAATGAACTACTCTATTATGACTGCTTGCCCTTTGTTTAATCTTTGGTAACTTGTTAAAAAACAAATTATATATTTATAGGAAAGTGATACCAAATACATACTAAATGCTACATTTTTATTACTTGACATATATTTATTAAATATGTATAACTACATACAGTATATGCATGCGATAATTGAGATTGTTATATTGCTATATTGAGTTCTAATTAATTTTAACCAAATGGGTTTAAAAATGACACTTCATAGACATATGTCTATATACTTTGTTTTCACCTGGCCCCGTTCCTTTTCTTCCTTCTTTTCAATTTTTCTTCCCAACAAATAGGACTCCTTGTTGCATTCATGACTGCCTTCTTTTTTATCATCTCTCTTCTTCTTTAATGTCTCCTGGAGGTCTTATCGCTCCTTCATAGTTTCAGGATCCATATACCATCACACACTCACATATACTCCATATGAAAATGTTTTCATATTTATCTTTCTGAATATGGCTCATTTCTCTTAGTGTAACAATTTCCACTTTCGTTTTGCCCACAAAATCATAATTTCATTTATTTGTAACTGAGCATGATCCCACTGTGCATATATGTACTAGTTTCCTTACTTTATCAGGGCCTGATGGGCATCTTTGTTGATTCCATTTGGCAATTTTGTGCCTAATACACTCATAAATGAATTGGAAATAAATGAAATGGACATGAAATTATTTCTTTCGTGTATTGACTTATATGCCTTCAGGTTCATATTCAAACATGTCGCAACTGAGTCATATGCTAATTCTACTTTTCTTTTTTTGATGTCCTCTTTAGTGATTTCCATACTGGCTGCACAAGTCCACATCGTGACCATCAGTGAAGAAGGGCTCTTGCTTTCCCACATCACAACAACAATTACTGTCCTTTGTTTTCTTGACAATAGTCATTCTAACTGGAGTATGTACAATGCCAAAGCAGTTTTAATGTACATTTCTCTAATTACTGAGGATTCCAAAAACTTGTGGATCATTTGTATCTTTTCTGAGAATTTGATTCATTTCAGTAGTGATATTTCCTATTTGGGTAATGTGGCTTGAAGCTCTTTTTTTCAGTTCTTTTCATATTCTAAATATTAATATACTGTTGGAGGTATAGTTGACAAGTTCTGAGTTTTCCATTGTATAGGCTGACTTTGGAGATTATTTCTTTTGAAGCTGTTTATTTTGATAGAATATCCCTTTTTGAATTTCCAGATTATTTTGTGTCTTATTAGAAAACAATATAATACTGGAATATTAAAAAGAAATGTAATTTGGAGGGACAGAATAGAGTACTCAGATATAAACCCACACAGAATGTGCCAACATAGTTTTTGTGAAGGTGTTAAAAAAACACACAGCAGAAAAAAATAATCTTAAGTAGTCATAAACTGCACGACAATTTTCAATTTTTAATTTTCTGGCTCACAACTCCAGTTGTTGCTCCAGATACCCCAGGCCATGCTGTTATTAGGGACTACAGAGGCAATGTTGGTCCCCAAAATCCTAGAGGTCATGTAGTATACAAAAATCCCAGCAGAGACACTGTATTGGACCTGAAGACACACTGGGCACTAGAACCCTACTCAGGCCAGAACAAATTTCCAAAACACCCATGTAACACAAACTCCGAATAAGTGCTTAAACCTGTATTAATACCCAAACTCAGATTACTGGAGGCAATTATAAGAATACAATCAGCAGCAGCCAGAACTATACTGACACCATCAGATCCCAGCTCTCCCTTGTCTATGCTCTGGTGCATACATGGCATTCTGAAATGCTAGCTCTTATAATTACTACTTAGCCAGAAGTTTTTGGGGAAAGAAAAAAGACGTGTGATTGGCCCCACACTCTTAAGAGCTAATCCAAATGGGCTCATCAATCACCTGGACAAGCAACCCCGAAACAAAGTTGTGACTTATAGGAATTTAAGAAATAATTTAGAATGTTCTGGCCCACAACTCTACTTGCATCCCTGCTGGACTGCTCTTACCAGGGACAACCAGATGGCTAAACACAACCAACAATATCTAGGACACTATGGCACCACCAGAGCCCAGCTATCCTACTACACCAAGCAATGCACAGCCTAAGATAGCTGAAGAATAAGAAAATGGCCTTAAATAAAATTTATAAATATGACAGAGGCAATTAAACAAAGTGAATAAATCTCTTAAAGAAATACAGGAAAATACAATCAAAGAGGTGAAGAAAATGAATAAAACTGTTGAAGACTTGAAAGTGGAAATAGAAGCTATAAAGAAAACATAAACAGGAAATCTAGGAGATGGAAAACCTAGGGAAGAGAACAGGAACTACAGGTGAAAGAATCACCAAGAGAATACAGGAAATGTAAGAGAGAACCTCAGGTACAGAAGATATTAAAGAAATTGATATATTAGTCAATGAAAATGTTAAGTATCAAAAGTTCCTGACACAAAACCTGTAAGAAATGTAGGACACTATGAAAAAAAACAAACGTGAGAAAAATAGGAATAGTAGAAGATTCATAGCTCCAGGATCCAGAAAATAATTTCCCCAATCTAAATAAAGAGTAGCCTATAAAATTACAAGTAGAAGAATAAGTAGATTAGATCAGAAAAAAGAATTCTCTCTTCACATAGTAATCAAACACTAAATGTATAGAACAAAAAATACTAAAAACTACTAGAGAGAAGAGCCAGGTAACATGTAAAGGCAGACCTAGTAGAACTAGTCCCAGAATATCAACAGAGACTCTAAAAGCCAGAAGTATATGAGTAGATGACTTACAGACTCTAGAAGAAACTAGAAAAAATTTCTAAGGTTAACTACACCCAGCCAAACACAAGAAATAAATAATTACTCACCAGCAAAGAGGAAATAAGGGAAAAACCTACAAACTCTACTAGCATCAAAATAACAATAATTAACAATCATTGGTTACTATTATCTTCCAACATCAATGTACTAAATTCGTTTCTGGAGGTATCTTATGTCTCTGGGGCAACAAGGAAATTTACAACAAATTCTGTTATGTGCTTACCTAAGGATATTTCCTACATTCTTCCCTATATATACATTTGTTTATTTCCTTCAAGTTACCCTCAACCAAAGAACATACATGGGCTTGACATAGGCCCAGTAGCACAGACGTAGCAGTTGTGTAGCTTGGTCTTCATGTGGATCCTGAACTGAAGTGTGCCTATCCCAAAAGCTGTTGTCTGTCCTTTGGATATGTTCTAGCTAGACTTTTTTCCGTAATATCAATGGGAGAAGACACACTTATTCCTGCAGAGGCTTGATGTGCCAGGGAGGGGATACCGAAAGAGGCCTCCACACTTTCAAAGGTGGAGAAGGGTTGGGGAACAGACTGAAAACTTGTGGGACTTGGAGGGTGAACAATGATTGGAAGCAAAGTGAATAAATAATTAAAAGGAAAAAGAAAGGCTTGGAGATATCATAGATAGAAGGTTCAGACCTAAAAAGAATAAAGGACATATATGGAAAGCTGATAGCCAACATCAAATTAAATACAGAAACACTTAAAGCAATTCCACTAAAATCAGGAAATCAGGACCAAGATAAGGTTGTCCAATCTCTCTGTATCTTTGAATATAAGACTTTAAGTTTTAGCTAAAGCAATAAGACAACTAAGTGTGATCAATAGGATACAAATTAGATAATATGTTACCAGAATATTGGTATCTGCAGACAATATATGGAGTATACATATGCAACCTCAAAAATTTTACCGGGGAACTTCTGCAGCTCATAAACACTTTCAGCAAAGTGGCTCGACACAAAATTGACTAAAAAATTTAGTAGCCCTCGTATATACACATGATAAGTGGGCTGAGAAAGAAATTATGGGGACAACACCTTTTATAAAAGCCACAAATAATATTAAATATCTTGGTGTAACTCTAAGCAAGGGAAAGACCTGCATGACAAGAACATTAAGTCTCTGAAGAAAAAAATTGAAGAAGCTATTATAAGATGAAAAGATCTCCTATGTTCATAGAAAAGCAGGTTTTGGCCATTGTACAAAATGTGATCTCCAGATTCAAAGTAATTCCCATCAAAATTCCAACATAGATCTTGAAAGATCAATACTTAATTTCATAGGGAAAAACAGACAAACAAGTAAACAAATACAGAAAACCTACATTATCTAAAACAATCCTGTACAATAAAAGATATTGAAGACTTCTGAAGATATTGCCATTCCTGATTTCAAGCTGTACTATAGAGCAATAGTAATGAAAAACAAACAAATGACCAAACAAACAAAACCAAAAAAACAATGTGATATTTGGCATAAAAACTGGACAGGTTAATCAATGGAATCTAATTTAAGACCCAAAAGTAAATCCACACTCCCATGAATACTTGTTTTATGACACAAATACCAAAATTATACAATAGAAAAAAGAAAACATCTTCAATAAATGGTGCTGATCATATTAATATCTGCCTGTAGAAGGTGTGTAGATGTGTATCTATCATCCTGCACAAAACTCAAGTTCAAGAGCATCAAAGACCTTAACATAAAACTAGATACACTAAATCTGATAGAAGAGAAAGTAGGAAATAACCCTGAACTCATTGGCACAGGATACAGCTTCCTGAATGGAATACCAATAACTCAGCCACAACAAATAACAAATGGGACCTAATGAAACACACAATCTGTGGGGCAAAAGTCACCAACAAAAGGGCAAAATAGCATCCTAGAGAATGGAAAAAGAGCTTCACTAACCTCAGTTCAGACTGAGGGCTGATATCAAAACTATATAAGGAAATCAATAAACTAGACACCAACACACCAAATTATCCACTTAAACAAAGATGTACAGATATAAACAGAGAATTCTCAACAGAGGAATCTCTCTCTAGTGGGCAAAAAAAAAAAAACAAAAAATAAATGTTGAACATTTTTAGTCATCAGGGAAATGCAAATCAAAAGGACTCTGAAATTCCTTCTTACAACTTTCAGAATGACTGAGATAAAAAAAACTCAAGCCATAGCTCATGCTGATAAAGGATATAGAGGAAGGGAAACAGTACTCCATTGTTGGTGGTAGCGAAAACTTGTAAAACTACTTTGGAAATCAACCAGTTGGTTTCTCAGAAAGTTGGGAATATTTCTACCTCAAGACCCAGCTATACCACTCCTGAAAATATACTCAAAGATGCTCTACCATGCAATAAGGACATTTGCTCAACTATATTCATAGCACTTTTATTCATAATATCCTAAAATTGGATAAAAATTGAGATGTCTCCCAACTGAAGAATAGAAGAAAAGACATTTACACAATGGAGAATTACTTAGCTATTAAAAACAATAACAACATGAATTTTGCAAGCAAATGGATGGAACCAGAAAAAAAAAATACAATCATTCTGAGTGATATAACTCAAACCTAGATAGACAAACATGGTATATACTCACTTATAAATGGATTTTAGCTATAAATTGAAGGATAATCATGCTACAGTTCACAAACCTGAAGATGCTAAGTAATATGAGGGTTCAAAATGGGAGACTTGAATCTTACTGAGAAGGAGAAATAGAATAGATATTATGGATGGACCTGAGAAGGGACTGCTCAGGTTCAGGAGGGACATTGAACAGGAGAGATCAGATAGAAAGAGAGAGAGAGTACTAGGAGAGACAACTAGAATGGAGGTGGATCTCTGAAACAAGAAAGAAACCAAGGCATGGAACTACCAAGAAATTTAGAAGGGTGATCTTAACTAAGTCTCCTATCAATTGGAGATATGGAGTATGAACTGATCTTCTCCTATAACCAGGCATGACTTTCAATGGAGGCATTGGGACATCAACCTAGCCATAAAACTTTTGACCAACAATTTATCCTGAATAGAAGATGGGCTGCAATAAAGATGGAGCAGAAATTGAAGGAGTGGACAACCACTGACAGGCTCAGTTAGAGCCTCATGTGACGCGAGGAAGTCTACACCTGCCACTCACAATGATAGCAGACAGAAGCATACCCTGTCATAAGATAAGCTTCACTCAGCAACTGATAAAAATAGATACATAGACCCACAACCAAATATTAGGTGGAGCATTGCAGAATCCTGTAGAAGAAGGGGAGGTAGTACTGTAAGAGCTAGAGTAGTCAAAGACACCACAACCAAACCTATAAAATCAACTCTCCTGACTCCGTAGGAGCCCACAAAGATTAAACCACCAATCAGTAAGCATGCATGGGAATGACCTAGCCCTTTGCATGCATGTTTCAGTTGTGTAACATGAACTTAAAGTGGGACTCCTAACAGCTGTAACAGAGAGTGTCCCTAAATCTTGCTTGCCTTTGAATCTCTTTCTCCTAACTATGCTGACTCATGTACCCTTTATAGGAGAACAGTCACCTAATCTTACTGCAACTTGATATGCCAAGGCTGGTTGATATCCGTGAGAGACCTCCCTTTATCTGAAAAGAAATGGAGGAGTAGTAGACGGAGGGAGAGAACTGGAAATAGGGAAGAAGACATGTGTTGACAGGACAGAGGGGAACTATGGTTTGGATGTAAAGTTAGTTAATTAATTGAAAAATAATAAAAAGAAACAAAATCTCTTTAATAAGTAATGCTTTGAAACCTGGCTGACCACCTGTGGATTAAAACTGGATCCACACTTTTTACTTCAAAATACTTAACTGAAAATGGAATTTGATATTAATGAAAAACTGATTTTGAAACTATTTAAGAAAAAGATGGATAAAGATATATTCATAGGCAAGGTCTTCCTCTTCCGTTTACTTTTATTCTAAACCCTTACCAAAAATTTTGATTCATATATTCAGATGGCTGATTTTTCTTTAGTATCTCACCTTACAGATATTACAATGAGTTATTAAAAGGGTAAATGTGTTTGGTGTGTGTGTGTGTGTGTGTGTGTGTGTGTGTGTGTGTGTGTGTGTGTGTGTGTGTTAAATCTTAGCCATTAAAAATCTGACTCTGTAAAATCCCACAGAATTCACACCACAGTGACCACAGTGCTTTGGTAGCTTGGATAAACCATGAAGTCCGTGATTTAGCACTTTGTGCGATTACTGTGGTTCACACATATTTGAATTTATGCTGATGCTCTCTCTGCTAAATTCAGTTAGATGCCAAGATTCAGAATCTGGACTTATCCACAGTATTTTCTCTTTCTGTTGATCTGCTTCTTGTGATTGGAGACTACCAGCAGCTACTGTGCACATTTGCTGATAATAAAAGATGGTTAGTCCTTTGTTTTCTGGTTTGTTTTGCTTTAAATGCTCCACGGTAATCAGCTTATCTATGGTTGGCCCTGACTCTATGAGTTTATCACAACCCCTGGAGTTTAGTGCTTCCACCATGGATATAAAGTCTTATGACTAGGCTCACAGTGCTGTTGACTTGTGGGCAGACAAAACGGCCTCTTTCTGGCCCTATAATGGCAACCAGCTCATGTCCCTGGGTTGTTTTTGTTTTCTTTTCTTTTTAAAAATTAAGCATGGTCATTGAAAATCTGTAGTCTCTCCTTACAGATGTTTCTCTGGGAATGGGGGAATGATTCTTAATACTTATACACACTTAATATAATACCTAATACTTAATTTTTTGTTAAGTTTTAATCCAACTTGCCAATTGTGCTTAGGATGACATTGTACTTCCTCTTTTAATATTCAGGTATCAATAAAATGAACTTATTTTCTGTTAATATCTAACCATATACTAAATATATTTCCCTAAAATCTATTTCTGTATTTAAGTACATCTTACCAAATCTCAGTATCTGGTGTTTGCTTTAAGTGTTGTAGACATTTTGTTCTGTTTGTACAGTGAGACTGCTAGGGCCTAGCAATGATATCCAACTCACAGAGTGGCAATGTGCCTGTCTCTGGTAATTGAGGTCAATCAGAGGGTAAAATATTAAGCAGTGTGAAAGGCACTCCAGAGAGATTTTCTGGGATATGCTAGAGAACATTCCAATCTTGAAACCCAGGTTTTATAGCATCCTCATGAGTGTTTCATCCTGCTGTGGCTTATGTTCATTTTCCAGCACACATCCAGCGATTGCAAGAATATAACTGGCTATAATAAAACTGACCATTTATGACTAGCTCTCCTATCATAATTATGCATGAATAGCAATATACCTCTGTGTATTGGAAACAAGACATCCTAGTTTGGGGTACTGGTTTAAGAGCCTTAGCCCTAAAAATATTGGTTACTGTAAAGGAGACAAAGTAGAGAAATCTCATTTTCACATTTTTTTTGTTTGTTTTACTTTGTGGTTGTTTTTCCTGTGCTGTTTTCATTGTTGACTTTTTAAGATGCCTCATGAATGAATGCTTGTGAAAAATCCAAGTTGAAAAGAAATGTATTTATCAGGAAGTGATTACCTCAATTTCTTTAATTGTTTCATTCTCCATTGTGATATAACTTCTGCTATTAATCCTAATTAATTATGATGTCAAAGTAATGCCATATAAAATATAGAGATATAAATATATTAATGTAGATATAGTTGTAGTTATAGATAATATCTGTGGCTTTCAATGTAGAATATAGGCCATTTTCTCTCCACTGACTTTCTAAGGTGAGACCAGCCAGGAGGCTCTGGCTGCAGAAGTGGCAGGGTAGCTGGGACAAGATCCTTTCTACCTCCCTCTACATCTAGGAGGGACAGCAGATCCACAATCCTCTCTGAACATGTTTCCAGCAAGCGAGGAGCTTCTCTCCAGAGTGTGCTTTGACCTGGGTCTCAGGTGGGACCAGCTGGGAGGCACAGGCCACAGAAGCTACAGCCTTCATTCATCGATCTATACCCAGGAGGGACGGCTGATCCACAGCCCTCTTCACACAGGTCCTGCCAGGGTAGAGCTGATCTCCCAGAAGTGCTGACTCAGGCTTACAGACCCAGCTAGAGACAACAATAACATCTAACACCAGATACTAACAGATGGCTAAAGGCAAATGCAAGAATCTTACCAACAGAAACTAAGACTACTTGGCATGATCAGAACCTACTATTACTACCACAGTAAGTCATAGGAATCCCAACACACTGGAAAAGCAAGATTTGGATCTAAAAACATATCTCATGATAGTGATAGAATTTAAGAAGGACATAAATAACTCCCTTAAAGAAATACAGGAGAACACAGGTAAACAGGTACAAGCCCTTAAAGAGGAAACACAAAACTCCCTTAAAGAATTACAGGAGAACATGAGTGAACAAGTAGAAGCCCTTAAAGGGGAAACACACACACACACACACATACACACACAAAACCCAAAAGAATTACAACAAAGCACAACCAAACAGGTGAAGGAATTGAACAAGACCATCCAGGACCTAAAAATGGAAGTAAACAATTAAGAAATAACAAAGAGAGACAACTCTGGAGATGGAAAACCTGGGAAAGAAATCAGGAGCCATAGATGCAAGCATCACCAACAGAATACAATAGATAGAAAAGAGAATCTCAGGTGCAAAAGATAACATAGAAAACATTGACACAACAGTCAAAGAAAACACAAAATGCAAAAAGCTCCTGACCCAAAACATCCAGGAAATCCAGGACACAATTAAAAGACCAAACCTAAGGGTAATAGGTATAGAGGAGAGTAAAGACTCCCAACTTAAAGGGCCAGTAAATATCTTCAATAAAATTGTAGAAGAAAAATTTCCTAACCTAAAGAAAGAGATGTCCATTAACATACAGGAAGCCTATATAACTCCAAATAGACTGGACCAGAAAAGAAATTCCTCCCACCACGTAATAGTCAAAACACCAAATGCACAAAACAAAGAAAGATTATTAAAAGCAGTGAGGGGAAAAAGGTCAAGTAACATATAAAGGCAGACCTATCAGAATGACACCAGACTTCTCGACAGAGACTATGAAAGCCAGAAGATCCTGGGCTGATGTCATACAGAGCCTAAGAGAATACAAATGCCAGCCCAGGTTACCATACCCAGCAAAACTCTCAATTAGCATAGATGGAGAAACCAAAGTATTCCATGACAAAACAAAATTTACACAGTATCTTTCTACAAAACAAGCCCTTCAAAGAATAATAAATGGAAAATTTCAGCACAAGGAGGGAAACTACATCTTAGAAAAAGCAAGAAAGTGATCTTCCAACAAAACTAAAATAAGTTGGCCACAGGAACAGAATTCCAACTTTAACAACAAAAATAACAGGAAGCAACAATTACTTTTCCTTAATATCTATTAATATCAATGGACTCAATTCCACAATCAAAAGACATAGGCTATTGTGGGAACCCTGCTGATTCCTCGGAGAGGTCTCGACCGACTCCAGAGACAACACTTCAGCTCGACTC
>NW_022196903.1:16397673-16422429 GCF_008632895.1 Mastomys coucha
TGCTGCAGAAGGAACCTAGTGTGTCCGCGTGTCTTCTTCCCGGCGAGAGGACCGCGCGGGCTACACTATAAAGCTACAATTACTCTGATATCTAAATCATACAAAGACCTAACCATGAAAGAAAACTTCAGACCAATTTCCCTTATGAATATCGATGCAAAAATACTCAATAAAATTTTTGCGAAATGAATCCAAGAACACTTGGGAGGCAGAGGAAGGCAGATTTCTGAGTAAGAGGCCAGCCTGGTCTACAAAGTGAGTTGCAGGACATCCAGGGCTATAAAAAGAAACTATGTACCCTCAGAGCTTCCAGGGTCTCAACCACCAACCAAAGACTGCACATGGAGGGGTCTGATTGTTCAGGCAGCATGTGTATAGTAGAGGATTGCAAATTCACTCATCAATAGGAGGAGAGGAGCTCGGCCCTGTGAAAGTTCTGTTCCCAAGTGTAAGGGAATGCCAGGGCCAGAAAGTGGGAGAGGGCAGGGTGGCAGGCATGGGGAAGTGGGAGGCAACAGGGGTTTGTTTTGGTTGTTTCTGTTTGTTTCTTTGTTTTTTTGGAGGGGAAACTGGGAATGGAGAAATTTACATGTAAGTAAAGAAAATATCTAAAAGAAAAAAAGAAGAAACTATGTCTTGCAAAACAAAAGAAACTATACCAAAAAAATGATCATCCATCATGATCAAGTAGGCTTCATCCCAGAGATGCCGGGGTGGTTCAATATACAGAAATCCATCAATGTAATCCACTACATAAACAAACTCAAAAAAAAAAAAATCTTACGATCATCTCATTGGATGCTGAGAAAGCATTTGACAAAATCCAGCACCCCTTCATGATAAAAGTCTTGGAAAGATCAGGAATTCAAGGCTCATATTTGAACATAGTAAAAGCAATATACAGCAAACCAGTAGCCAACATCAAACTAAATGGAGAAAAACTTGAAGCAATCCCACTAAAATCATGGACTAGGCAAGGCTGCCAACTCTCTCCCTACCTATTCAATATTGTACTTGAAGTCCTAGCCAGAGCAATTAGATAACAAAAAGAGATGAAAGGGAAACAAATTAGAATGTAAGAAGTCAAATTATCACTATTTGCTGATGATACGATAGTATACATGTTACCCCAAAAATTCCACCAGAGAGCTCCTAAACCTGATAAACAACTTCAGCAAAGTAGCTGGATATAAAATTAACTCAAGCAAATCAGTGGCCTTCCTCTACACAAAGGATAAACAGGCTGAGAAAGAAATTAGGGAAACAAGACACATCACAATAGTCACAAGTAATATAAAATACCTTAGTGTGACTCTAACTAAATAAATGAAAGACCTGTTTGACAAGAACTTCAAGTCTCTGAAGAAGGAAATCAAAGAAAATCTCAGAAGATGGAAAGATCTCCCATGCTCATGGATTGGCAGGATTAATATAATAAAAATGGCCATCTTGCCAAAAGCAATCTATAGATTCAATGCAGTCCTTATCAAAATTCCAACTCAATTCTTCACAGATTTAGAAATAGCAATTTGCAAATTCATCTGGAATAACAAAACAAAAACAAAAACAAAAACAAAACCTAGGATAGTGAAAACTATTCTCAACAATATAATAACCTCTGGCGGAATCACCATCCCTGACCTTAAGCTGTACTACAGAGCAGTATAGCTGTAATAAAATAAGTTTTTATTGTGACTAAAAGTTTTTAAGATTTTATTGTTATTATTTATAAAAACTGCATGGTATTGGTACAGTGTCAGGCAAGTGGATCAATGGAATAGAATTGAAGACCCAGAAATGAACTCACATACCTATGGTCACTTGATCTTTGACAAACCAGCCAGTGGAAAAAAGACAGCATTTTCAACAAATGGTGCTGGCTCAACTGGTGGTTAACATGTAGAAGAATGCAAATCGATCCATTCCTTTTTCCTTTTAAAAGGTCAAGTCCAAGTGGATCAAGGACCTCCACATAAAACCAGATACACAGACACTAATAGAAAAGAAAGTGGGGAAGAACTTGGAGCACATAGGCATAGGGTAATATTTCCTGAATAGAACACCAATAGCTTATGCTCTAAAATCAAGAACCTCATAAAATTACAAAGCTTCTGTAAGGCAAAAGACATTGTTAATAGAACAAAAGGGCAACCAATAGGTTGGCAAAAGATCTTTAACAATCCTTGATCCCATAGAGAGCTAATATCCAACATATACAAAGAACTCATGAAGTTAGACTCCAGAGAATCAAATAACCCTATTAAAAATGAGGTACAGAGCTAAACAAAGAATTCTCAACTGAGGAATAAAAAATGGCTGAGAAACACCTAAAGAAATGTTCAATATCCTTAGTCATCAGGGAAATGCAAATTAAAACAACCCTGAGATTCCACCTCCTATTAGCCAGAATGGCTAAGATCAAAACCCCAGGTGACAGCAGATGCTGGTGAAGTTGTGGAGAAAGAGGAACACTCCTTCATTGCTGGTGGGATTGCATGTTGGTACAATCACTCTGGAAATCATTTTGGTGTTCCTTAGGAAATTGAACATAGTACTATCAGAGGACTCAGCTATAACACTCCTGGGCATATACCCAGAAGATGCTCCAACATGTAATAAGGATACATGCTCCACTATGGTCATGCAGCCTTATTTGTAACAGCCAGAAACTGTAATCAACCCAAACATCCCTCAACAGAGGAATGGATATGGGGATTATGTGGTACAGCTACACAATGGAGTACTACTTAGCTATTAAAAACAATTAATTTATGAAATTCTCAGATTTCATAAATCTGGAGAATATCGTCCTGAGTGAGGTAACCCAATCACAAAAGAACCCACATGGCATGCACTCTCTGATAAGTGAATATTAGCCCAGAAGCTCAGAATACCCAAAATACAATCCACAAACCACAAGAAACTCAAGAAGAAGGAAGATGAAAGTGTGGATACTTTGTTCCTTCTTAGAAGGGGGTACAAAATACCCATCTAAGGAGTCGCTGAGACAAACTATGGAGCAGAGACTGAAGGAAGGACGATCTAGATACTGCTCCACCTGGGAATCCTTCCCATATTCAATCATCAAACCCAGACACTATTGTGGATGTCAGCAAGTGCTGGCAGACAGGAGCCTGATATAGCTGTCTCCTGAGAGGCTCTGACAGTGCCTGACTAATACAGAAGTAGAGGAACACAGCCATCCATTGGATTGAGCATAAGGTCCCCAATGAAGTAGCTAGAAAATGGACCCAAGGAGCTGAAGGGTTTGCAGGCTCTTAGGACAAACAACAATATGAACTAACTAGTACCCTCAGAGCTCCCAGGGACTAAACCATCAGTCAAAGAGCACACATGGTGGGACTAATGGCTCCAGCAGCATATGTATAGCAGAGGATGGCCTACTCAGTCATCAATGGGAAGAGAGGTCCTTGATCCTGTGAAGGTTCTGTGCCCCATTATAACAGAATGCGAGGGCCGGATGTGGGAGAGGGTGGGTTGGTGAGCAGGGGGAGTGGAGAGGAAATAGGGTTAGTTTTTTGGTTTTATTTTATGTTTTTGTTTTTGTTTTTGATATTTTTTCGGAGGAGTAACTAGGAGAGGAGATATCATTTGAAATGCAAATAAAGAAAATATTTAATAAAAAAAGAAATAAACCTTAAAAATGGAATATATTTATATACATTTTTGTTTGTATATCTATGTTCATGTATGTATAGAAATACTGAAGAAAAGCAAAATATATTCTATGCCCTATCTTAATATTCATTTAATAAATAACACAAGAATTAAGACAAAATAGGGGTATGACCACACTCCAAGAAAATACCAAACATCTGCTAAGTGTCTTGTAGCTAAATAAATAGTTTTTCACCATGTAGTCACCAATGATGCCTTGAGATGAGAACCTTTCCCCTAGACATTCTCCTATAAGAATATCCTCTCCCTTCACATTTGGACCCAGAAGCCTCATCATCAAATGTTGGTGGGTCTGAAATTTCTCAAAGCAAACCCCAAAAGACATCCTTGCTTAATACTAAGAACTTGCATTAAAAAGTCAAACATGCTGGCACAGACTTGTTATCCTAGCTCTGATGAGGTGGAAACAGCTTAAATCATGGAGACTGTTTTCATCCTCAGTAGCCTATTAAGCAAGTCACAGGCCAATGAGAACCATTATCTCAATTAAGAAAGTATCTCCTGTATGACACTGAAGTTGACCTTTGGAATCCACATGCATGCACATGTATAATAATGCACTAGTACAATACATTTACATTTACATACACACATACATGCATAGACTCATACACAGAAACACACACACATGTAGAGTCACACAGAAACACACAAATGCATACATACACATACACACACATAGACTCACACACAGAAACGCGCACAGATGTAGAGTCACACAGAAACACACACAATACATATATGCACACACACACACACACACACACACACACACACAGGCTATATAGTCAATATTCTGAATAATGTCTGTAAAGACCAAGAAATTTTCCATCCTAATCTCAATTCAAGGCATGAGAATAAATCTCTAGTTAGGAGAATAACATAAAGGTTGTCAAAAAAGAAGTTAAAAGGTACATTAAAAAGTAACCATAATCATAAGAGACTAGAAGATACTCTGCTACCAAAGAAGAAAAGTAAACACCAACCCAGCTATAAATTCTTCAGTTTACAAAGATGATGTGTCTACAGGATGTTCTTGTGCAATAATGGCACAGAGATCATGGGACTAAATAACCAATATATGATTTTGATTTAAAGCTCACCTCATGAGGTAGAAATCATCCCTCTCACTTTTTGGGTAGCCACAGACCTAATAACAGATAGCCCAGGGACCTAGGGAAAAACTTAGTATTACTGTTCTACTGAAGGAACATAGCCATAAAATGACTCCTGTGACATTCTGATATAGATCAGTTTCTTGCTCAGCCATCCTTGGTCAAAGCTCAAGTTTCCATCTGCAGTAGATGGAAATGAATTGAGACCCACAGCAAGGCAACGTGCAGAGAGTGAGGAACCTTAGAACTCTTAGTCCCAAATACAATGTCTTCATCAAATTTCTCCCCTCAGGGTTCAAGGAATCCTTCAGAAAAAGGTAGAAAAGGAGGCAGAAAGAGAGTAAAAGAAACAAGACCTTCTAGATACAGCAGGACCAAACCCATATGAACTCACGGAGACTGTGACATCACACACAGCTCCTACATGGATCTATACCACATGAGATCACAGTGCGGAGACAAATTGTGAGTACAAGTCCGTATACTTAACCCAGAAACTATCTCTAATTGATAACTACTTTCAAATGAAAAGTTAGTTTCCTCCAACAAAACATGACTGGGAATACAACCCATTCTTAAGGGCAGTCCAGATGGTCAGCAGTAGACAGCAAACACAAAATGAACTCAATGACATTTTTGGAGGTTTTGTTTGAAAATGTTTTTTTTTTTTTTCAGGGCAGAATTTTTTCCTTACAGATCTTGTGCATATATAATCCACCTTCCCGTTTGTATTTTTATGGTATGCTTTCATGTGTACATGTGTGTGGCTTTGTATCTATATGTGCTTCTTTTACTTTTCTCTTTGCCTTCTTTCCCTATTTGTTTTGTCTTATTCTTGATTGTTTCATTTTGTACTATTTTATTTCATTATTTTTCTTTAGATGCTTGATTGTGTTTGATGGAAAGGCAGAAAGGGTGCGGATTTGGAAAGGAGGTGCGGAAGATTTGGGGTGGGTTCACAAAATGAGGATATACTGCATGAAAAAATATATTTTCAATAAAAACTAAAAATGACAAAATAAATGAAAAGTATTTGATAACAAGATTTATTTTCTATTTTAATATTTATACACCAAGATGAATTTCAGTTATAAATTCCTTTGATATTAAGTGTATCAGGATATAATAATAATTTACTATAATGACAGTAAAAATGTTGTGAGTTTACTTTTTTATTTTATGATTATCCAAACAAATAGAAAATAAGGAAGCAAATAAGTTTGTCTCCATTTTCAGAGAAACATTATAAGAAAACTTTTTAAATTTTAAAATTTATATTTCTCTTTCTCTCATATATTACATCCCTACTCCTGTTTCTCCTCCCTCTTCTCCTCCCAGACCTCTGCACACTTGTATTCCCATTCCACATCTCTTTCATTTCCCTTCAGAAAGAGGCAGTCCTTTCAAGAATATCAAATGAATATGGCATATCAAATTGCATTAAGATTAACCACATCACCTCATATTAAGGCTGGAGAAGGTAACTTGGAGAAAGGAAAAGGGTCGCAAAAGCAGGCAAAAGAGTTGGAGACAGTTCTGACTTCCACTGTTATGAGTCCCACAAGAATACTGAGCTGTATGTTAGGGTTACATAACATATATGCAAAGGAACTATATAGGATCAGACCTATACAGGCCTCTCTCCCTCCATCCTCCCCTCACCTGGTCCTGCCCATTCCCAACTCCATTCATCCCTCCAGTCCACGTACAAAGTGTATGCTACTTCCACTTCACAGGAGGATTCATATGTCCCCTTCTTGAGCCCTCTTTATTACTTAGCTTCTCTGAACCTATAGAGTATACTATGATTATCTTTCACTTTACAGCTTATATGCACTTACACATGAATAGAGGACATTTTTGTCTTTCTGGGTCTCAGTTACATCATTCAGGATGATTTTCTTCTAGTTCCATTCTTCAAATTGCATGATATTACTTTATTTTAGCAACTGAGTAATACTCCATTGTGTAAATATATCACATTTTATTTATGCATTAGGAATATTCCTCTATTGCTGGTGGGAGTACAAACTTGTACAACCACTATGGAAATTAATATGGTAGTCCTAAGAAAGTTGGGAACTGATCTACCTCAAGACCCAACTATACTGCTCCTAAGCATATATCCTTTCTGACCACATGGGCTCTTGCTCAACTCTGTTCATAGAAGTTTTATTCATAAAAGCCAGAAACTGGAAACAACTTATATGTCTCTCAACTGAAGAATAGACACAGAAACCTTTTATTTGTGGTTAGCTATAAAAGGTTTGTTCAGTACTTTACTCTGTTCCTGGTGTAGAAAGCCTGAAAAATCAGAGTTCCTACAGAACTCCTTAGAAAAATTGTAATCATGATTAGTATTAATTTTCTAATTAGGTGCACATGTATTTTAATATTATATAGTACTATGATTTTTAAATAGGTTTTATCTTTTTTGATGTTTAAAATTTTATATGAAAATGTGATAACTATGTTTCAGAACAAAGTGCTAAAGTCCATCATTGTTCTATAAAATGTATTGAAGTAGAAAAGAGACAATTACAATTTCAAATTAGATCTTTCCACTTGGAATTACTATTTGAAGAGTTATAGAAAAGTGCTTTAAAAACTTGATTTCATGCATTTTAAACATTGAATAAGAGAGGTGGGACATTTAAATAAGAAAGTGGTACCTGAGAAGAGACACCCCCATCCAAAAAGAATTATTTTGCCCCTGGGGCTAAGAATAGTCTCACTAAACTCACAGAAATTATGTGGACATATTGAAAACATCATTGACTATAAAGGAAGCAACATATGAGAGAATAAATTTTGATTTTATCATAGCACCTTAACTTATTAGAGGACAGCTATATTAACAAGTAACAAAAATGTTTTCTTGTAATGAATGTTTCCTAAAGGAGAGGATAATTTTGAGATTTTTTTAATCCATAAGCAGATTAAATATTTAAGAAAATACAAACTGTTAAGCTCTCAAATATATAATTATTTTAGTAATAGTTCAGGGATCAGGTGTTAGCATTAATGAGAGAAGCTGTGTTATGCGGTAAGGTGGTTAGAGGTGAGGAGACGTGTGGTAACCAGTAATGACTCCCTTGAGGAGTGGCTCTCATTTCTTCAACACACAGCTTCCATGGCGAAGAGAGTCAAAGCTAGTGGTAGCAACAAAAATGGAGAAGGAACCTGGACAAGAGCACCCACATAATGGTTCAAGTCAGTCCATAAGGTAATGGCAACAGCTTAGTTTCATAGACATCTTGGACAAAAAAAAAAAAAAAAAAGGCTCTGTGAAGCAACTTAGCCTTGTAGCCTTGTGTCCTTGGGAGCAGGAGGATGAAACTCTCTTATGGAGGACTGATAGCTTTTGTCATGTGATGTATGTGTTAATAATTTCAGCATCAAGGTTTGCTTTTCTCATTTACATGAAACTAAGTGCAGCTCTAAAATAGGAAAAAAAGAGTTGGAGGCAGGAAAAGAGTTCTGTGTGTGGAAGAAGCTTCAAGATATTGTAGCTGAAACATAGCAAATTGCTTGATCGTTCTGCTACAGAGAGAAGTCATGGCTCAGTGACTGCTCTTCCTGAAAAGAAGGAAACTGCTCAAAGTGAGGAAGGATATGAGTAGCAGAGGAGTGCACAATCGAGTAATCTATAATCTTTTACCACAGTGGCTGTCTCTTGTCCCTGGTCCCAAAGCTCCTCTATCTGGCATAAAAGTGTGAACAAAGCTGATCTGTTAGAGGCTGTTCCATGCTGAGTATTGTGTTCTCAGTTACCTTGAAAAATCCTCACACACTTTAGACAACTTTTTCCATATTGATCTCTCTTGAAGTTCTTGGTTGTATCATGCCACATGTTTGGAAAAGCATCTGTTTTCAACTACCCTAATGATCCACTCAATAATGTTTAGATATTTTTTGCAAATTAATTTTCAGATCCCAAGATACTTGCTCTCCTAACTGAATTATGCTCCCAAGTGTGGCTTGCCACTTGCAGTCTGTGGTTTACATTTTAAGTACATTGATCTGTCAGATATGTAACTTTCCCAACTGCATTGCAAACTCCATTATAGAGAATTTACATTGCATACACCAGGACAGAGTATAACCTTTGGCATTAGTAAATGATCATTAATTTCAATTAAATGACAAAGGCATCTCTTCTCAGATAGATTGTATATTGTTGCATTTTTACTACACACTGGTGATATAGCTAGGGAATTTGTTTTAGTATCTGATAACTTCTATACTTGTTTCATGAGTCCTCATAGCTCAGAATTTAGATGATGTTTCATCCTAAAATCAAATATTTCCAAACACAAATTGTAAGAGAAACTAAGTCCAGACCAGCTCTTTGTATATAAGTGTCTTAGTGCAGGTTTCTATTCCTGCACAAACATCATGACCAAGAAGCAAGTTGGGGAGGAAAGGGTTTATTTGGCTTACTTCCACATTGCTGTTATCACAAAGGAAGTCAGGACTGGAACCTAAGCAGGTCAGGAAGCAGGAGCTGACACAGAGGCCATGGAGTGATGTTCTTTACTCGCTTGTGTTTCCTGGCTTGCTCAGCCTGCTCTCTTATAGAACTCAAGACTTCCAGCCCAGGGATGGCACCACCCACAAGGGGCAATTGAGAAAATGCCCCACAGCTGGATCTCATGGAGGCACTTCCCCAACTGAAACTCCCTTCTCTGTGATAACTCCAGCCTGTGTCAAGTTGACACACAAAACCAGCCAGTACAAGTTAGAAATATTACACAACATTTTAAAGACATGTCCAAAGTATCTTTCTAGTGCATGCATTAACTATAAAAGAAATAAAAATAAGTGTTTGAACTCAGATGCATCATTAGAACCGAAATGTATTTTAAAAATATATACCTGATCAATAGATTCAGGTCTTCAACAATCAAAACTAAAATTGCTTACATGACAGAGCCCAGGAACCTTATTTTCGGTACCTAACTCATAGTACCTAAATGGTAATACCGCATTACTGAAAACAGTATCCACTCTGATTGCAGGACATTAAAGAGTCAATCTGAAACTGTCCAAGTAACTCTCTTAATCCTGTCTAACTTTCATCATGCTGGAAGGTGATATGCAGGGTAGTAGGGACAAAAAGACTAACACTGGACTCTATATGTTGTAAAAGTAACTCTCCAGGTACTTTGTACCCACTGGTCCAATAATAGCACGAATTGGACAAACCAGTTACAGTCTGCTTGCAGATAATACCTGCCACATGGAGCTGTCCCTTGCCTAATACTCTAAACCTGGTCAAAGGCACATTACTGGGAATAGAGATGTTATGGGAAAGGCTACAGATGTTGTTTCACTAAATTCTTATATTGTCAAATTGTTTCATTATTATACCCAAATGAGCTGTTCTCTGCCTTAGTCAGAGAAGCTGCTATAATAGGGTGATAGCATAACATGGTGGTTGATATAGCTCATCAATCTATATCCTCAGCCACTGGAATTTCCTTGAGCTGAGGAGCTTGATATAGTAGGGGATGTAGTGAGATGCTCTATTTAGTGAATACCCTGATCGTATATTTCAAAAAGCCAGCCTGTGTGCTGGTTGTATGAAACACTGAAGCTAGAAAGTAGTGCCAAAATATTTTTTTTATCAAGACTAGATTCTTAATTGTTTTAATCAAGAAAGGTTGAAAAATACTAATTAAATACTAATGTTGGGGGTTTTTTTGACAAAAAGAAAATAATGTTTATTTTAAAAACAGACAATTTTTTGCTAGGCCAATATTTTTAAAAGTCTTTAGAGAGTACATAATCTCAAAGTTATATGTTCTAAAGAGATTTGAGAGAGGGCAAACAGATGCTAAGATGTTGGTACCCAAACCTTCACTCCACTGGTAATGAGCCTTACTTGTCTCGTCACTGAAATGGGAGTAGCCTTAGGGGAACACATGATTTCAACATGTGTGGTTAAAATCAAATGAAATTGAATAAGTAGAGTAAAATGACTACAACACAGCACTTGCTCAGGGAATATCCCCAACATTCAGATGAGCTACTGTGGGCCACCAGCAGTCATCAGAGGAAATCCTAAAACAGAGGGATGGCAACTGCTACTTAGTGTCTGCCTGTAGGCCCAGGATTATGACTTTCAAATGATTATAAATATCACCACACAGTGATGTCATCCCACAGACTTTGAAAGCATAATCGAGCTATAGGAGTAGCAGAAAGCTTGCAGGTCACCAACCCAAGGCCTCATGCAGCAGCTGTTTATCAGACAGCAATGGGCAGTTCTTCTTCACCCTCTACTTCATTGACTCTACAGATAAGTGTGCTATTGCCAGTGGGAAAAGATTCTACCTTTTTAGTTCTGATTGTTAAAATTATCCTCCTAACAGCACATATTAATTTTTCTTACCTCTATTTCTCATTTACTTGTTATATTTTACTTTTTCCCATTTTATTTATTTATACTCCAGATTATATTCTATGCCCCCAGTCCACCTTTCAACTGTTCCACATCCCATACCTCCTCCCTACTCCAGTGTCCCCATGAGGATGTCCCTACCATCCAATATCCACCCAACCAGACCTCTAAACTCCCTGGGGCCTCTAGTCTCTTAAGGGTTAAGTGCATCTTCCCTGAATGAACACAGACCCAGCAGTCCTCTGTTGTATATGTGTCAGGGGCCTCATATCAGCTGGTATATGCTGCCTGGTTGGTGGTCCAGTGTTTGAGAGATCTAGGGGGGGGTGTTTCCAGGTTAATTGAGACTGCTGGTCCTCCTACAGGGTCCCCCTCCTCCTCAGCTTCTTCCAGCCTTTCCCTAATTCAACCACAGGGTCAGTAGCTTCTGTCCATTGGCTGGGTATAAATATCTGCATCTGACTCTTTCAGCTGCTTGTTGGATCTTCTGGAGTGCTATCATAATTGGTCCCTTCTGTGAGCACTCCATATCCTCAGTAATAGTGTCAGGCCTTGGGATCTCCCCTGGAGCTGGATTCCACTTTGGGCCTGTTGCTGGACCTTCTTTTCCTCAAGCTCTTCTCCACTTTGTCCTTGCTGTTCTTTCAGACAGGAACAATTATGGGTCAGAGTTTTGACTGTGGGACAGCAAAACCAACTCTCACTCTAAGCCCTGTCTTTTTGCCCTGGGCTCTACAAGTTCCCTCTCCCCACTGTAGGGGATTTCATCTAGGGTCTCTCCCTTTGAGTCCTGAGAATCAATTCCCAGCACTCTGGTAAATCCCAGAAAGTCTCTAACTCCCAACTTCCTACCTCCTGAGGTTTCCTGTTTCCATTCTTTCTGCTGGCCCTCAGGGCTTAAGTCTTTGTCCCCCCACCCAATACTAGATCATGTTCCCCTCTCCCCCTGCCCCCTTCCCTTTTAACTCCCAGGTGCCTCCATCCCTCTCTATTTGTTATTGCTTTCTTCTCCTTCCCAACTGCAACTGAGGTGGGTCCTTCAGCTTGCTGAACCTTTTGAATTCTGTGGACTGTATCTTAGGTATTCTGTGCCTTTTTCTTTTTGGCTAATATCAAATTATTAGTGAGTACATTATATGCATGTCCTTTTGGGTCTGAGTTACCTCACTCAGGTTGATATTTTCTAGTTCTATCCTTTGCCTGCAAAACTGTGGATGTCCTCGTTCTTAATAGTTGAGTAGTATTCCACTGTGTAAATGAACCACATTTTCTGTATCCATTTTTCTGTGGGACATCTGAATTGTTTCCAGCTTCTGGCTATCACAGATAAGGCCACTATGAACATAATGGAACACATGACCCTGTGGCATGGTGGGGCATCTTTTGGGTATATTCCCAAGAGCAGTATTGCTGGGTCTTCAGGTAGATCTCTTTCCAATTTTCTGAGGAACCTCCAGATTGATTCCCAGAGTGGTTTTACCAGTGTGCAATCCCACCAGCAATAGAGGAGTGTTCCTCTTTCTCCACATCTTCTCCAACATGTGTTGTCACCTGAGGTTTTGAACTTAGCCATTTTAATTGGTGTAGGTAGAATCTCAGGGTCATTTTAATTTGCATTTCTCTGATCACTAAGGACTCCGAACATTCCTTTTGGTGATTCTCAGCCATTCAAGATTCTTCTATTGTGAATTCTCATTTTAGTTCTATAACCTATTTTTTGATTGGATTTTTTTTTTTGTGTGTGTTAGCTTCTTGAGTTCTTTATATATTTTGGATATTGGCCTCTATCAGATGTGGAGTTAGTGACAAATGTTTTTCCCAATCTGTAGGTTGCCAATTTCTCTTATTGACTATGTCTTTTACCTTACAGAAACTTTCCAGTTTCATGAGGTCCCATTAATCAAATTTTGATCTTAGAGCCTAAGGCACTGGAGTTCTGTTTAGGAAATTTCCTCCTGTGCTAATGAGTTCAAGGCTCTTTCCCATTTTCCCTTCTATTAGATTCAGTGTATTTAGTTTTATGCTGAGGTCCTTGATCCACTTGGACTTGAGCTTTTTGCAAGGTGACAAATATGGGTGTATTTTCATTTTTCTACATATAGATATACCATACATACATACAGATATACATACATACAGATATACATACATACAGATGTACCAGCACCATTTATTGAAGATGCTTTCTTTTTTCCATTGTATATTTTTGGCATCTTTGTCAAAGATAAGGTGTTTGTAAGTGTGTGGATTTATTTCTGGGTCTTCAATCCTACCCATTGATCAACGTTTCTGTCTCTGTAACAATACCATGCAGTTTTAATCACTATTGCTATGTAGTAAAGCTTGAGGTCAGCAATGTTGATTTCCCTAGCCTTTCTTTTATTGTTAAGAATTGTTTTCACTCTTCTGGGTTTTTTGACTTTCTACATGAATTTGAGAATTGTTTTTTCCATGTCTTTGAAGAATTGTGTTGGGATTTTGATGGAGATTGCATTGAATCTGTAGATTGCCTTTGATATGATGGCCATTTTTGCTATATTAATTCTGCCAATCCATAAGCATGGGAGATTTCTCCATTTTCTATGATCTTTTTAGATTTCTATCTTGAGTGACTTGAAATCATTGTCATACAGGTATTTCACTTGTTTGGCTAGAGTTACCCCCAAGATATTTTATATTATTTGTGGCTACTGTGAAGGGAGTTGTTTCCCTAATTTCTTTCTCAGCTTGTTTATCATTTGTATAAAGGAAAGCTACTGATTTATTTGAGTTTGTTTATACAGTGGATTATGCTAAAGGATTTTCATATATTGAACCGACCTTGCATCCCTGGGTTGAAGCCTACTTGATCGTGGTGAATGATGGTTTTGATGTGTTCTTAGATTCAGCTTGCAAGAATTTTATTGAGTATTTTTGCATCAATATTCATTAGCAAGATTGGCCACTTTAAGAAAGACTTCAGTTCTCTTTTTTGGTTGGGTCCTTGTGTGGTTTAGTTATCAGAGAAATTGTGGCTTCATAGAATGACTTAGGTCATGTTATTTCTGTTTCTATTTTATGGAATAGTTTGAGGAATATTGGTATCAAGTCTTCTTTGAAGTTATTGTAGAATTCTGGACCAAATCTATCTAGCTGTGGGATTTTTTTTCAGTTGGGAGGTTTTTAATGAATTCTTCTATTTCCTTGTGTGATATGAGCCTGTTTAGATAGTTTACTTGCTCTTGATTTAACTTTGGTATGTGTTGTCTATCTAGAAAACCATCCATTTCAACTAGATTTTCCAGTTTTGTTGATTATAGGCTTTTATAATAGGATCTGATGATTTTTTGAATTTCCTCCATTTCTGTTGTTACATCTCCCTTTTCTGATTTTGTTAATTTGGATTCTGCCTCTGGGCCCTTTCTTAGTTTGAGTAGGGGTTTATCTATCTTGTGGATTCTCTCAATGAACCAGCTTTTGGTTTTGTTGATTCTTTTTATTGTTCTCTTTGTTTCTATTTGGTTGATTTCAGCCCTGAGTTTGCCTCTTTACTGCCTCATCTACTCCTCATGGGTGAGTTTGCTTCTTTCTTTTTTTCTAGAGTTCTCAGGTGTGCTGTTAAGTTGTTAGTGTAAGATCTCTCCAGTTTCTTTACCAGGACACTTAGTGCTATGACCTTTCCTCCTAGCACTGCTTTCATTGTGTCCCATAACTCTGGGTATGATGTGTCAGCATTTTCATCTAATTCCAGGAATTCCTTAATTTCTTTCTTTATTTCTTCACTAACCAAGTTATCATTGATTAGAGAGTTGTTCAGTTTCCACATGTATGTGGGCTTTTTGTTGTTTATGTTGTTATTGAAGACCAGCCTTAGACCATGGTGATCTGATAGGATACATAATATTATTTCAATTTTCTTGTATCTGTTGATGGTTGTTTTGTGACCAATTATATGGTTGATTTTGGAGAAGTTACCCTGAGGTGCTGAGAAGAAGGTATATTCTTTTTTTTTTCAGGGTGAAGTGTCCTATAGATATGTGTTAAATTTATTTGGTTTATAACCTCTTTTAGTTTCACTGTGTCTCTGTTTAGTTTCTGTTTCAATGATTTGTTCATTGGTGAGAGCATGATGTTGAAGTCTCACACTACCATTGTGTGGGGTTCAATGTGTGTTTGGAGCTTTAGTAAAGTTTCTTTTATGAATGCAGGTGCCCTTGCATTGGGGGCATAAATGTTCAGAATTGAGACTTTCTCTTGGTGGATTTTCTCTTTGATGAATATGAAGTTTCCTTCCTCATCTCACTTATTAACTTTTAGTTAAAACTCTATTTTATTGGATATTCAGATGGCAACTCCAGCTTGCTTCCTGGGACCATTTGCTTATAAGACCCTTTTCCATCCATTTACTCTAAGATAGTGTCTGTATTTGTTATTGAGGTGTGTTTCTTGTATGCAGCAAAATGCTGAATCTTGCTTGTATATCCAGTCTGTTAGCTTATATCTTTTTATAGGTGAGTTGAGTCCATTAATATTGAGAGATATTAAAAAGAGATGGCTGTTGGTTCCTGATATGCTTGTTTTTGTAGGTAGCTTTGTGTGCTTGTTGTTCTCTCCTTTTGGTTCTCTTGTAAGATGCTTAATATCTTCTCTTTTCTTTGGTATAGGTACCTTGCTTGTGTTGGAGTTTTCATCCTAGGACCCTCTGTAGGGCTGAATTGGTAGATAGATACTGTTTGAATTTGGTTTTGTCCTGGAATATTTTGTTTTCTCCATCTATGCTGATTGAGAGTTTTGCTGGGTATAGTAGCCTAGACTGGCATTTGTGTTCTCTTAGAGTCTGCATGACCTCTGACCATGCTCTTCTGGCTTTCATAATCTCTGTTTAGAAGTCTGGTGTAATTGTCCCTTTTCCTTTGCAGCTTTTAATATTCTTCCTTGGTTCTGTGCATTTAGTGTTTTATTGTGTGTTGAGAACATTTTTTTTCTGATCCCATTTATTTGGTGTTCTATAGGCTTCTTGTATCTTTATGACCATCTCTTTCTTTAGGCTGGGGAGGTTTTCTTCTATGATTTTGTTGACATTTTCAAGTCCTTTGAGCTGGGAATCTTCGTTCTTCTCTATTCCAGTTATTATTACATTTAGTCTTTTCATTCTGTCCTGAATTTCCTGGATGCTTTGGGTTAGGACTTTTTTCATGTTTTGAATTTTTTTTTTTTACAGTTGTGTCAATCTCTTCTACAGTATCTTCTATACTTGAGAATCTCTTTTTTCTATCACTTGTATTCTATAGGTGATACTTACATCTATAATTCCATTTCCAGATTTGCCTCCATTTGTGTTCTCTTTATTGTTTCTACTTTCACCTTTAGGTCTTGGACTGCTTTGTTCAATTCCTTAACCTTTTGATTGTGTTTTCCTGTATTTATTTCAGTGAGTTATTGATATCCTCCTTAGAGGACTCTATTAAATTCATGAGATAAAATTTTAGGTCAACTTCCTGATTTACAGGTGTGTTTGATGTATTCAGGGCTTGTTGTGGTGAGAGAACTGGGTTCTGGTGATGCCCATGTATATTGGCTTCTGTTGCTTATAGTTTTGTACTTGCCTCTCACCATCTGGTTATCCCTGGTGTTTGCTGGTCTGGATGACTCTGGAAGCTGCCTCATTTGTCCCTAGGTTGCTTCAAGTTGCCTGGCTGTAACACACCACCTGTGAGGTCTTCCAACTGGGGGGGGTCTCTTCAGAGGGAAATAAAAGCTGCTGATCTGTTGCCCTGGCTGCAGTAAATATTCTGGGAGGCCTTCAAACTGTTGGATCTTCAGAGGAGCAGTCCAGCTATTGTCCTGTGTGAAGATGTTCTTTAGGGCCTCTATAGACTGTGATTTCTGTTTCCCTGTGTGTGTCAGAACTCCTGAGAGGCTTTCAGTCTGTCAGGCCAGTTGTCCTACATGCCACAGAGCCCTCAGGGGGTCTTCAGACTGTGGTGTCCATTGTCCAGTTGCCCTGTGTACAGAGAAACTCCTGGGATGCCTTCAAGCTGTGGTGTCTCCAGGGGATCAGAAAAGCTGGTGATCAGTTGCTCAGTTGACCTGTATGCAGCAGAACTCCTGGGCTACCTCAGACTGAACTGTCAGTTGTCCAACTGCTCTGAGTGCAGTGGATCCCCTAGGATGGGCCACGATATGTTGTCTTCATGGGAGCAGACCAGTTAGCAGTCTGCCCCAGCAAAAAGGATGATGCAGAAGGGGCAGAAGGGGGCAGGAGGAGAGTGGTATTCAGGAGGTGGGGGTTTTGGTGGGTAATGGGTCCCAAGTCCACTGGGCTCCCAGTAGCAGCTATGGGACTTTGAGGAAGCTTCTTACCAACTGCTCTGAGTACAGTGGATCCTATAGGATGGGTCAGGGTATGGTGTCTTCATGGAAGTAGACCAGCTAGGAGTCTGCCCCAGCAGAAATGACAGGGTGGAAGGGAAGTTGAAAAATATTAATCTTATTTAAAAATGTTTATATGTGAATCAGTATAATAAAATGACATCACTAAGCAACATTTTGCATTTTACAGTATTTTCTTGATACTGTCCTACCTTCCTCAATTAAAGCTTCTGGTACCATGCCCAAAATATAATTTTTTATCTTCTTCTCTTTCTTTATTCTTCTTTCATAAAATATATCTTGAGCACAACTTCAGGTTGTAGGTTAAAGATTTTGTGTTTGGCTTTGTGTCATGGCTCTACCAATGAAAGACTTCCCTGCTTTAAAAAGATGGTTGATTCAGGCTTAGTATCCTCCATTTCTAGGAGTCCTTATTACATTGCTTTCCAAATGCCCACTCTACCCCCAATTTCAGTTATCTCTCCATTTACTCACTCCTCCCAATTCCCCTCATCTGACCCTGCCTGTTCCAGTGACCATTCATCCCCAGTCCACCTGCAAAATTTCCCTTCCCAGGGAGATCAGTGTGCCTCCCTTCCAAAACCCTCTTTGTTACTTAGCCTTTCTAGATCTTTAGACTGTAGCAAACTATATTTTAGTTAACAGTTAATGTCCACTTATAGTTCAGTACATACTGTATGTGTTGTTTGGGATCTAAGTTATGTCACTCAGGGTGATTTTTTTTTCTAGTTTCATACAATTGCCTGCAAACTTCATGATGTTATTAGCACTATTTGTCATATACCAAGAAGTCTATTCTGTCACAAGAACTCTTGTTCAACTATGTTCATAGCAGCTTTATTCATAATAACCAAAAACTGGAAGTAACTTAGATACCCCTCAACTGAAGAATGAATAAATAAAATGTGGTACACTTATACATTGTACTCAGCAGTTTAAAAAAATGATTAACTTAACTAAACATAATGCCCAGGATTATATTCTGTACAGAGTAAGCTAATAATAGTGCTACTGGTGGTATGTTTAAGTTACATTATAATTAACTTCCTGGTTATGACAGAAAACTTACATGAAACACCCATTAAGCTTACAGCAAAACATAGTTTCAGAATTTCCATAGAATAAAGTAGGAAATAATTGTAAACAAGAAATTTGTACAAATAAAAACAGCAATTCTTAGATGGAAGCCAAGGAGCATCAACTTGAAAAGCTTGTAAAGAATAGACAAGGATGAACTTATAGTCAAGGGGCAATATTGTTACCAATAATGGGCCATACTTTATAACTGGCCTAGGTGTCTATCTTAAAGTGCATTTGGGAACTGTCAGTAAAGGGCTCTTCAGTGACTGGTACTCATTGTGGCCTTGTAATCCAGTCTTGTACTGACTGCATGCATCATCTCATGCATGGTGTTTTATAGTGTGAACTAAAGCTTTTCTTGTCTGATGCTTAATTTGATATTCCTTGTTTTTGTTTTCAGAAAATATTTCTTAACTAGACTATGCTCCCAGTGTTGGTACTGGGACAATAACACAGCTACAAAACTTTTGACCCAGAATCTGTCTTGCCTGCAAGATGTAGTGGAGTGATGCTGTCTCAGAGAGTGTGTGAGAAGATAATCAATGACTGGTCTAACTTGAGACCCAAGAACCAGTCCAACATCTGGAAGTTGGATGTGTTGGAGATCTAGAGTAGAACCAAACATGACTAACAATAATAATCAACCAACCAAATAAACAAACAAAACAAAGACATTGAAATGATTTCTAATGGTTTTATGCTATACTCATAGCTTGATATCTAAACCAATCACTACCAGAGAAGCTTCTTCCAGCAGCTGATAGAAGCAGATGCAGAGAACCACAGCCAAACATTAGGCAGAGCTTGGGGAACCCTGAAGAGGAAGGGGAGAAAGGATTGTAGAAGTCAGAGGAATAAAATGTGTCAGACTCTTTTGCCTGCTCTTGGAACCCTTTTTATCCTATTGAGTTACATTGTCCAGCCTTGATAAGAGGCTTTCTACCTAGTTATGTTGGAACTTGTTATGCCTTGTTCAGTTGGTATCAGTGGGAGGCCTAATCTTTTCTGAAGGGAAATGGAAGATCAGTAGATCTGGGGGAGAAGAGTGTATGGGAGGTACTAGGATGAGTTGAGGGAGGAAAGGATACCATTAGGATGCATTGTATGAGAGAAAATTTAATAAAAATATAATGAAATATAAAAAAGGGGGTGCAAATATGGAAAGCATATACTTCAAAGAAATAGGAATAATGAGAGATACTTAATAGCCTGTAAACAACATTAACAAATACAATTACCAAGGAAACATGTCAATATTAGTTTACCAGCCCTTTTCAGATATGGACAATACTGTCTGCTTTCTTTTTCCCCAATAATAGAAATTTTTTAAAATTATTTTTACTTTTTTACGCTCCATAATTTATTACCCCCCATCTACTCTCTGACTATTCCACATCCCATACCTCTTCCCTACACTGTGTCTCCACATGAATGTTCCCACCCTCCACCCCACCTGATCTCTAAACTCCCTGGGGCTTCTGGTCTCTTAAGGGTTAGGTGCATTATCTCTGACCCAGCGGTCCTCTTCTGTATATGTGTTGGGGGCCTCATATCAGCTGGTATATGCTGTCTGTTTGATGGTCCGGTGTTTGAAAGATCTTGGGGGTCCAGATTATTTGAGACTGCTGGTCTTCCTACAGGATTGCCCTCTCCTCATCTTCTTTCAGCCTTCCATAATTCAACAAGTCAAGATCTAAGAGAATTTTGAATACTGGCACCTGTAGTCATGTTTGACAGCCTATCTTAAAGAGTTTCTCATAGATCAAATAAGTAAATACATGGCATTTATTATGTGCTTGGGAAAAATATGCTTTGTCCTTATTACTACTAGTAATTACTGATTTTAATAAAATATATTAATTTGTTGTACCATCATTTCCATATGAGTTGTAAAAAATAGTATTTAGATTTCCAGCTTTCTATCTGTAAAGTTTTAAGATAAATCATCAAGAAGCAGGTACAAATGAATATTGACTAGCTAAAATTTTCAAATAAAAGATTTCTAATGTTATTTATTTTAAGAACTTTAAGGTTTAGACAAAAATTAATTTTATTTTCTTCTTTAGGTACAGTACAATTAAAACATTAACTGTTTTGTTTTTTTAGGGGTAGAGGAGTACCCTCATAGAAACAGAGAGAGGGATTATGGGATAGGGGGTTTCCAGAGGAGAAACCAGGAAAGGGGTTAACATTAGAGAGAGGGAATGTGGGATAGGGGGTTTACAGAGGGGAAAACAGGAAAGGGGTTAACATTAGAAATGTAAATAAATAAAACATCCAAAACTAAAGGGTTAGGTTAGCTTATTATTTATTATTACATACATATATATTAGTATTTTATAAGATGATTCTTATAATTCAGCAAAGCACTCATCTCCCAAACCTTATCTATTAGCATATCAAGTAGGTATCAACCTTTAAAAGGTAATCAAAATAACTGAGAAGGTATTTTTTTTTATGGATGATGTAGCTCCAGTGCAAAAACACACTATAATATCCTCCACATATTCCACAGATTAATGGCCAATCTCATTTCCATTCAGCATTTTTTACCCACTTGTGTTTAAAAGGATTGAAGTAATTCTGAAACTATCTTTCATGCAAACACAATATATCTCTCCTAATTCTAAGAGCTATGGAAATGCAAATGCAATGTGCTTCCTTAGCAGAGGATAAGCCCTTTAACTCCAATGTCTTTCACAGCTTTACCTTCAGAATGCATTGCCAATTACAAATCAGCAAAATGCATAATCTTTTTCACAGTGAAACTGTACAAAATCTGACAGCTATTAGAATTAGATGATGTTAAATACAACAAGGCTCCTTAAAAAGAAAATACAATTTATTCCCTTATAAAACTATTTGTCCAGGGTATAGGGTGTAGATAGCATGTGGTCAGAGTTTTTGGCCTTTCTATTTATATTTTTCCTGTTTGGGTTAAAGAACTTGGGATATCAAAGATTCAAATGCTATCATGGCAAATGCATCATGATTAACAAATTTCCTTTGTACAGTATTTAGAATTCTCATCTAACAGAAGAGACTTGCTATTAAAGGAAACACTTCAGTACCCAGTTTTTGTTTTTGTTATTTATTTTTTGGTATGTGATCTTTCCTGATCATCTTGTTCTTTAAAGCAAATACACCCATGCCAGATGCAAAACTTGTACTTAAGCAAATACTTCATATTTTATCTCCAAAGATCAGGGATTTTGATGCACTTTCTGTAGGCATAAAACGTTTCTCTAATTGAGAAATGATTTTTAACTAGTCACTTCTATCTCATTTTGTAAAAGCTACCTCTTCGATATTTTTGAAATTATAATTAGATAATTTTAGTTTTCTCTGCTCCTCTTAAGCCATCCTGTATAATGCATGGAACCCATAGCTCTCTCTGTTTTCTTTAAAATTAATGTGTTCCTTAATTATTGTTATATACACACACACACATATAAATACAACCTACCAAGTCTGCATAATGTTACTTGAATGCGTATTTTTTCAGGGTTGCCCATTTGATATTAGGTAACTAAGTGAAGGACCACACTAAGAGATAGGGTAACAAGGATGAGGAAAACTCAAGACGCCTCATCCCCACACACAGAACAACAAGTAACCAAGGAATGTCCTCCCTTTTAATGGTTATATTTGAGTAAAGTATTTTTCTTTTCCCTTTCTTTCTTTCTTTCTTTCTTCCTTTCTTTCTTTCTTTCCTTGTTTCTCTCTCTCTTTCTTTTTTTGTCACTTTAACCATACAGCTTCTCTTTTCATCAGTTGTCATTCAAACACTATTCAAATTAATTATTTCTCTGCTTTTATATTCTAAACTCGGGATAATATGAATGGTACAGTCCAATGTCAGGATACGGGATACTCTCTCTTCTAATGTGTGCCACTCATTCCTCAACCCCTTTTCCACAACTTTGAGCAAAGTCATGAACTGAAAGTATTACAGGCAACAATGTCCTCCCTTTTGATTAGTTTAAAATGAATTCCTCCTTGCTATGTTTTCCTTTTCACTAATCTATTCAAATCCAGATGGTAATAATAGTTCTCCTTACAGAGCTATTGTGCTACTTAATTAATGTTTGTACTTACTTGGAAATATTTGGTTGGCAGATGAAATTCTGGTGCCAAGTGAATTATTACTATATTAAAATTAATGCCAAGACAAAGTACATTGTTAAAGGTAATGGCTTGAAAAGTGTCCCTTTCACCAATGAAATGATGAATTGTTTTGGCAGCTTTTATATATGGAGTAGATAGATGTCTACAGAAAACTGAAATATAGAAGAGAAATATTTTATCCAAATGGATTAGACAGAATTTGAATTATTTATAGTATGTATAAATTCTGAGTTTTTGCTCATTAGTTATATAGATAAAATACTTTATCAGGAGTCAAATATAAACTTATAAAGAAGAGCTACTAATGTTTCAAAAGTCTTACCTAAATGTTATCTTAAAGAGGAAGCAGATGGCTCTGGCAGCATGTGTATAGTAGAGGATGGCCAAGTCAGTCATCAATGGGAGGAGAGGCCCTGTGAAGGTTCTGTGCCCCAGTGTAGGGGAATGCCAGGGCCAGGAAGCAGGAGAAGGTGGGGTGGTGAGACGGGGAAGAGGGAGAGAACAGGGGTTTGTTCTTGTGGTTGTTTTGGGGTTTTTTTTTGGAGGGGAAACTGGGAAAGGAGAAATCATATGACATGTAAATAAAGAAAATATCTAATAAAAGAAAAAAGAAAAAAAGAGGAAGTAGAGTGAAGAGAAGTAAGCTTAGGGAAAGATATGACCTGGGTATGATGCCATCACTGTCAAAGTTCTGTGACACACAGAGATGTTTTATTCATTCTTATCTTCTCGACACTTAAAATGATGCTGTGCATATATGAGTGACACAATATCTATTTCATGAACCAATGAGAACACAGCCTGACAAAGCCACTAGTAATTCTAACATTAATGTAATAAATTTATGATCATGAATAGGAACCTGCTCCAATTATAAAGTTTCCATCATAGATCTATACAATGTTAAGATGTTCAATATGTGTTGAAATAAAACTAACCTCACTACTTAGAGGCCATAATTATTCATTTTAATGTATTTTTAATGTCTTTAATTAAGATAGAATTATATACCTTCTTCCCTGCATATACATATTTATTCTGTATTTTCATTTCAAAATATGGCTCAGTAAATGTTCTTCAAAACATTAGTTTGAGTACTACTAAGTATATTTTATATTACTGTTATTTACAAATGAACAACTAATTTAATTTAGCTCTATATTTGATTAAAATAAGTATCAAAACGGTGATAAACTTTGTTATGAAAACTCTTATGGACATAAGATTATCATTTTTTCATGTTATACATGGTGAGGAGACATTATTTGAAGAGTATAATAAAAATCAAGAACAACTTACAACTTCTTGCAAATGTAAAACTGTCCCTAAGGTTTTGAGGGATGCACCACCAGATAGTTTTTAACTTACACTAATTGTCCACTTGTATTTTGTCTGATATAAGAAAAGTAGCCTTTCTTTTTCCTTTTTTCTTTTGCCCATGTTTTAGCTTCTTGCTCAGTAATTTGCATTGGTTTTTAATTCCTTGCCTACTGTGTTGGAGAGAGACAAAAGTGACAACCTGTGTAGAAAAGAGTGAGGAAGGACTTGGGCGAGAGCCACCATTTTCTCTCTAGTGAGTTTCTGAGACTGGAGCAGCCAACTGGGAGGCACAGGCCCCACGACTCCAAGGGGAGCTGCAGGGCAGCAGGGACAGGATCATCTCAGCTTCCGAGTGACAGAGGAGGATCAGCGTCCTTCCTTGCCCCTTCCCTGCAAGTGGAGGGCCTATTCCCAGGGAACGCCTTAAGCCAGAGACCAGGGCGAGATCCACCATTTTCTCTCAGGTGAGTTTCTGAGACTGGAGCAGCCAGCCAAGAGGCACAGGCCCCACGAGTCGCAGGGGACTTGCAGGGCAGCAGGTTCAGGACAAGCTCTAGCCAGTGACACCAAGAACATCTAACACCAAAAAGCAAAAGATGGCGAAAGGCAAACACAAGAATCCTACCAACAGAAACC
>NW_022196903.1:16424053-16424610 GCF_008632895.1 Mastomys coucha
AAGAAACTTTAATAAAGCTCAAAGCACACATTACACAGCACACAATAGTAGTGGGAGATTTCAATACCTCACACTCTGCAATGGACAGATCATGGAAACAGAAACTAAACAAGGACACAGTGAGGCTAACGGAAGTTATGAAACAGATGGATTTAACAGATATATATAGAACATTTTACCCTAAAGCAAAAGGATATACCTTCTTCTCAGCATCTCATGGTACCTTCTCCAAAATTGACCATATAATTGGTCACAAATCAGGCCTCAACAGATACAAGAAGATCGAAATAATTCCCTGTATCCTATCAGATCACCATGAATTAAGGGTGCTCCTCAATAACAACATAAACAATAGAGCACCCACATACACGTGGAAGCTTAACAACACTCTACTCAATGATAATTTGGTTAAGGAAGGAATAAACAAAGAAATTAAAGACTTTCTAGAGTTTAATGAGATTGAAGCCTCAACATACCCCAACTTGTGGAACACAATGAAAGCAGTCCTAAGAGGAAAACTCATACCTTTAAGTGCTTCCAAAAAGAAACTGGAAAGA
>NW_022196903.1:16424699-16425545 GCF_008632895.1 Mastomys coucha
GTGCTAGAACAAAACGAAGCAAATTCACCCAAGAGGAGTCAAAGGCAGGAAATAATCAAACTCAGGGCAGATATCAACCAAGTAGAAACAAAAAGAACTATACAAAGAATCAACCAAACCAGGAGTTGGTTCTTTGAGAAAGTTAACAACATAGATAAACCATTAGCCAGACTAACTAGAGGACACAGGGATAGTTTCCTAATTAACAAGATCAGAAGTGATAAAGGAGACATAACAACAGACACTGAGGAAATCCAGAAAATCATAAGAACCTACTACAAAAGACTATACTCAACAAAACTGGAAAACCTGGATGAAATGGACAATTTTCTTGACAGATACCAGGTACCAAAGTTAAATCAAGATCAGATCAACGATCTAAACGGTCCCATATCTGCTAAGGAAATAGAAACAGTCATTAATAGTCTCCCAACCAAAAAATGCCCAGGACCAGTTGGATTTAGTGCAGAGTTTTATCAAACCTTCAAAGAAGACCTAATATCAATACTCCTCAAATTATTCAACAAAATAGAAACTGAAGGCACTCTACCCAATTCGTTCTATGAAGCCACAATTACTCTTATACCTAAACTACACAAAGACCTAACGAAGAAAGAAAACTTCAGACCAATTTCCCTTATGAATTTCGATGCAAAAATACTCAATAAAATTCTTGCAAACCGAATCAAAGAACTCATCAAAACGATCATCCACCATGATCAAGTAGGCTTTATCCCAGGGATGCAGGGATGGTTCACTATACAGAAATCCATCAACATAATTCACTACATAAACAAACACAAGGACAAAAACCATATGATCATCTCACTAGATGCTGAGAAAGCA
>NW_022196903.1:16426515-16430989 GCF_008632895.1 Mastomys coucha
TCTAAGATCAAGAATTGACAAATGGGACCTCATAAAGTTGCAAAGCTTCTGTAAGGCAAAAGACTCTGCCAATAGGACAAAGCAGCAACCAACAAATTGGAAAAAGATCTTTACCAACCCTATATCTGATAGAGGGTTAATATCCAAGGTATACAAAGAACTCAAGAAGTTAGACTCCAGAGAACCAAATAACCCTATTAAAAAATGGGGTACAGAGCTAAACAAAGAATTCTCAATTGAGGAACACCAAATGACTGAGAAGCACCTAAAGAAATGTTCGACATCCTTAGTCATCAGGGAAATGCAAATCAAAACAACCCTGAGATTCCACCTCATACCAGTCAGAATGGCTAGGATAAAAAACTCAGGTGACAGCAGATGCTGGAGAGGTTGTGGAGAAAGAGGAACATTACTTCATTGCTGGTGGGATTGCAAACTGATACAACCACTCTGGAAATCAGTTTGGTGGTTCCTCTGGAAATTGGACATAGTACTACTGGAGGACCTGGCTATAACACTCCTGGGCATATACCCAAAATATACTGCAACATGTAACAAGGACACATGCTCCACCATGTTCATAGCAGCCTTATTTATAATAGCCAGAACCTGGAAACAACCCAGATGTCCCTCAACAGAGGAGTGGATATAGAAATTGTGGTACATCTACACAATGGAGTACTATTCAGCTATTAAAAACAATAAATTTATGAAATTCTTAGGGAAATGGATGGATCTGGAGAATATCATCCTGAGTGAGGTAACCCAACCACAAAAGAACAAACATGGTATGTACTCTCTGATAAGTGGTTATTAGCCCAGAAGTTTGGAATACAGGAAGAACAACCCACAAACCACAAGGAACTCAGGAAAATGGAAGACCAAAAGGTGGACATTTCATTCCTTCTTAAAAGGGGGAACCTAATACCCAAGGAAGGAGTTGCAGAGATTAACTATGGAGCAGAGACTGAAGGAAGGGCAAGCCAGCCTAAATATAGCTATCTCCTGAGAGGCTCTGACAGTACCTGACTAAAACAGAAGTAGAGGCTCACAGCCATCCATTGATCTGAGTACAGGGTCCCCAGTGAAGGAGTTAGAGAAAAGACCAATGGAGCTGAGGGGTTTGCAGCACCTTAGGACGAACAACAATATGAACTAACTAGTACCCTCAGAGCTCCCAGAGTCTCAGCCACCAACCAAGGACTGCACATGGAGGGGGTCTGATTGTTCTGGCAGTATGTGTATCGTAGAGGATTGCAATTTGATCATCAATAGGAGGAGAGGAGCTCGGCCCTGTGAAAGTTCTGTGCCCCAGTGTAGGGGAATGCCAGGGCCAATAAGTGGGAGAGGGCAGGGTGGCAGGCATGGGGAGGGAGGAGGAAAAAAAAGAAAAAAAAAGAAAAGAGTGAGGAAGATTTAGCTTAAGTGTGGTGCCTACCATGGGACACTGTGAGTGCACAGGATCACATGGCAGGATCACAAAATATTCTATGGGTGCCCTCAGAACCAAACAAGGAGCGGTGCAGAATTTGAGAAGAGGAGGGACCAAATTAAGCTTTGATTGTTAAAGGATGACTCTGCAATTTCAATACCATCATGAGGGTGCCTGTTACAAATACAGAGGAGAAACAATTTAGTATGAACTAGGTATGTAGGAAGACAATAAGATGTGGTAATATTTTGGATATATTTCTCAGATATCCACCAAAGCAGTTGACTAGACAAGTGATTACTTGGTACACATGTATATTTGCATGTATATACATGTGAATAAGTGTATGTGTCTTTGTGTGTGTGAATGTGTGTCTCTGTGTGTGTGTGTGTGGTTGTGTGCTTTTCAGGGAAAAATTTTGGCTGTCAATGTAAAATTCTGAACTGCTGGCTGAGAGATTGGGAATAAATGAGATTTCAAAAGGCAAACATGGCAGGCAGAACATGCTCTGAGCATGAGGTGGCACACCTCCAAAGGCAGAGACAAGGCATACACTGAAAGTGTAAAAGTTGAGACAGGAAAGCAATCAGGAAAAGCTGGAGACTGAGGAGGAAAAATCATAGCACAAAAGAAAGGTCAGGAGGGCTGCTGGTAGTTCAAGTATGAGCAGATTTAACATCAAGGTTGTCATGAGCACAGGATCTGTGGACCAAGGCCCAATTGGACTACATTTAAAGGAGACTGGCAGAGCAGATGAGGATAGGCAAGCCATTTCAGGACTGTTGCCACAACAAGGGAACAAAACAATGCCAAAATAGAAGCCATGAAAGAGCTTCAAGACAAAGACTGTATTTTACTTCACAATAAGACTTTGAGAAATACAGCATATTTTGAAACTAGTAAAAACAGTTCAATAGAGCAAAAAGCCTGTGAACATATCAGAGTTCATGAGACAGGAAACCATTCATAGAATGCCCTTAAGTAGAATAGAGAGTAATGAATAAGTAGAATGAACTGTAATGTATGGATAGAGATTAGTTTAACATACGAACAACAAAAAAATATATCTTTGAGGCATGATGTTGGGTGCAGACATTGGTTCACATAGTCTTTGCTCTTTGTTTCAACTTGTCATATCAAATTGACTAATGTTTTCACTGATAAAAAAATACAGTTGATCAGTAATTCCCTATAAGCTTTGTTGTCCTTATATACTACATTAAAAAGCCTATACTTATTTTATGTGATTAACATTTTTTCAAATTTAGTCCATAAATTTTACTTTCAACATTTGTTTCTTAAATCCCACAAGTTACATAAAGATGAAAATATAACAGGTTCCTTTTAATTAAGTTTTAAAAATAAAATCCTGAATTTTTTGATACAATCATTTTTAGGTTTTTAAAATCTTTGTAAATACTTGAAATTCATTCTCCCTAAAAAGGATATTAAAGCTCTGAATGGATATTCCATGCTAGGAAGAGTGCAGCATAAAATTTTATATTTTAATGTAATTTTTGTATTATTATTTTACTCAAAATAGGTTGTTTTTCATACAATATATTCTGATTAGGATTTCTCTCCACCACTGCCACCCAATTCCTAGGCAATCCTCAACCTTTCCATTTCCAACTGAATCTACTCTCTTTCTGTCTCTTGCTAGAGAACAATCAAGCATCTGGAGAATAATAATAAAATAAACTGAAACAAAAAGCAAACTGTGATAGGACAAAACAAGCAAATAGGAGAAAAAGCACAAGACAGTCTTATTAGATACAGAGATACACATTCTCACATACAGGAGTTCCACAAAAACATAGAAAACAGAAACTTACTTATTTACAATATGTACTCACTTACAAAGGACATGTAAGTTTTTAAAAATACACCCCAACAAAACATGAGACAAAGAACATGCAAAAATACCATTGAGTTCATTTTGTGTTGGTCATCTATTCTGGGCATGGGGCTTGCCCTTAAGAATTGTTTATGTACCCAGTGAGACTCTATTGGAGAAAAGTAAATTTCTATTTGCCAGTTTTTAATCAGTCAGGGTTAGGGATGAAGCTTGTGTATATTTATTCTTCCAGTGCTGGGAGCCCATCTGGTGCAGACCCATGTGTGTGCTGCTGACAAAGTCTCTGTAGGTTCATGCGTGAATCATAATTCATTCCTGATGTATTTAAAATTCCTCATTCCTATATGTCCATCATCTCCTCTAGCTCTTACTATCTTTCTGGCTCCTCTTCTGTAAAATACCCTGAGTGCTTAGCAGAGGGGTTTGAAGGACACATCTCATTTAGGATTGAGGGTTTCAAGGTCTCTCACTCTACATTTTCCAGCTATGGGTCTCTATTTTTTTTTTCATGTACTGCAGGAAGAAGATTCCAGGGTGATTGCTGAGCAAGAATGAGTAGAGCTGACTGTGGGTAGGGATACATTTTTTAGCAGAACAGCAGTATGTGGATTTACTTTAAGTCCCCAACCTATCTAGTCTCAGGTTCTTTGCCACCTGAGCAGAGTTGGGTATGGAATTCAACTTACGTAGTGAAACTTAAATCAAGTCAGATAATTGGCTGGCTACTCCCATATTATATGCGCTGCTATTGCAATAACACAGCTTGCAAAAGGTCATAAGTGTAGGGCAAAGGTTTTGTGACTGCAATCAGGTTCATATTTTCCCTTTGACAGTGTAGAGTACTTTATTATGCCACTAACATTACTCCATAGGGTCAAAGGCTGTAAGTAGGTACCAACCCAGTTTCTCCATGTTCAATGAGTTATGTCAGTATTTTCTTCAGTAATAGAGTCTTATCCTCAGTTTGTGGAGAGCAACCAGTACCTTTGACAATTGCTTTGATTGTTTATTCAAAAATCTTGTGTTTTTAACTGATCACTTCCCATAAACTATTCAATGACTTCTTTTTCTTTTCTTAATGGCTTCTAAGACAGATGTCATCACTTTCAGAATGTGTTTGGCTCAAAATGGAATGATGTATATAACACATACAGCATATATATATATATATATATATATATATA
>NW_022196903.1:16430999-16520243 GCF_008632895.1 Mastomys coucha
TATATATATATATGTGTGTGTGTGTGTGTGCACATGTGTCACATGTGTATATATATATACACATATATATACATATATATATGTATGTATATAATACAAACTGTCACCTACTAGGCAACATAAACTAATAAATCTTAGTAACATGAATATGTTATCCTTTTGGGTGTTGTTAGCCAGTGATTCTTAAGAATCTCAAACATTATAATATATTGTCATTTTTTTCTTTGATACCTACCAGGACTTTATGGTAAGAACCCATTTCTGAGCCAGGCAGTGGTGGCACACACCTTTAATCCCAGCACTTGGGAGGCAGCAGAGACAGGCAGATTTATGAGTTTGAGGCCAGCCTGGTCTATAGAGTGAGTTCCAGGACAACCAGGTCTACACAGAGAAACTCTTTCTTGAAAAAAACAAAAACAAACAACAACAACAAAAAGAACCTACTTCTGAAGATATCACATACTTTAGTTGTAGGAAAGAAAGGTATGTTTATATAGATCAGTTTGATTCCTCCCTACTGGCTAGTTTTCATAATTATAGAATATATTATACAATTTACCATAGCAGGAAAGTAATCATCAGTGATAACTGTCTATGAATTTCAAAATTACAATAATGCCTACATGCCTAGTGAGACCTGTCCACTGATGAATAGGAGGCATGACTTAATGACTCACAAAATGAAACCTATACATTGCTCCATTATCAAGCAAAAAACTAATGGTTACATAGGTCATTAACTTCAGCCAAACATCTACTAATAATTATTTTAACAAATGGAAAAAAATTAAACTGACTCCTAATAATTTAACATTATACCAATAGATCATTGCATTATTCATTCGGAATCTTAGAAGATTCTATGTATAGTAGATGGTGATTAACATAGGGACCTTCAATAGGCCAAAGTGTAAAGATACTAGATAATAAACTGCTCAACCTTAAAAGTAATTTGTGGTCAATTTTGGAGAAGGTTCCATAAGGTGCTGAGAAGGAGGAATGTTCTCTTGCTTTGGGGTGAAATGTTCTGTAGATATCTGTTAAACACATTTGGTTGATAACTTCTATTACTTTCACTGTGTCTCAGTTTAATTTCTGTTTCAATGACCTGTCTATTGGTGAGAGTGGGGTGTGGAGGACTCCCATTATTATTGTGTGAAGTTCAATGTGTGTTTTGAGCTTTAGTAATGTTTCTTTTATGAATGTGGCTGCCCTTGCATTTGGGGCATAGATGTTTAGGATTGAGATTTCCACTTGTTTGAATTTTTCTTTGATGTATATTAAGTGTCCTTCCACATCTCTTTTGGTAACTTTTGCTTGAAAGTCTAATTTATTGGATATTAGAATGACTACTCCAGTTTGTTTCCTAAGATGATTTGCTTGGAAAACATCTTCTAGCCTTTTACTCTGAGGTAGTGTCTGTTTTTGTTACTGATGTGTGATTCTTGTATGCAGCAAAATGCTGGACCTTGTTTACCTAACCAGTGTGTTATCCTGTGTATTTTTATTGGGGAATTGTGTCCATTGATATTGAGAAATATTAAAGACAGATTATTTGTTCTTCTTATTTTTGTTCCTGGAGGTGGAATTGTGTGCACATGATTCTTTTTTATGTATGATTGTTACTTTTGTGGGAGTCACAATCAATAAATATTCTCCTGTGAAAACAGACACAGCCAAGACTGCAAGGCACTGAAAGGTGTTGGGAAAGCTGATGCACATGCTCCACCTCTGATCCATAATGGGTCCACAGAAATTTCTAGGTGCTCTAGGTGAAGTTCTGTAGGAAGGTACCCCAGCACCTGAGAAAAGGAAGAGAGGATGCTTTGGGAGGGAATAGGACCCATGCTTAACACCCTGCACAAAGATCAAGTACAAGTGGATCAAGGACCTCAACATAAAACCAGATATTCTGAATCTAATAGAAGAGAAAGTGGGAAAGAACCTCAAACTCATTAGCACAGGGGGAAGCTTCTTGAACAGAACACCAGTGCCTCAAGCTCTAAGATCAACAATCTATAAATCGGACATTATGAAACTAAAAAGCTCTGCAAGGCAAAAGACACCATCAATAAAAGAAATTGGGATCATCCAGATTGGGATAAAATCTTCACTAACTCTATATCTAACAGAGGACCAAAATCCAAAATATATAAAGGACTCAAGAAGTTAACCTCCAAAAAACCCAAATAACCCAATTTTAAAAATGTGATAGAGAGATAAACATAGAATTAACAGCAGAAGAATCTTGAATGGCCAAGAAGCAGTTAAAAAAATGTTCAAAGTCCTTAGTCATCAGAGAAATGCAAAGGAAAAAGGATTCTGAGATTCCACCTCACACCAATCAGAATGGCTAAGATCAAATACTCAGGTGACAGTGCATACTGATGAGGATGTGGAGAAAGAGAAACACTCCTCCATTGCTGGTGGGATTGCAAGCTAGAACAACCACTCTGGAAATCAATTTGGAGGTTCCTTAGAAAATTGGAAATATTTCTACCTGAAGAAATATCTATACAACTTTTTGGGAATATACCCAAAAGATGCCCCACCATACACAGAGGACATGTAATCCATCATGTTCATAGCAGCCTTGTTTATAATAGACAGAAGCTGGAAACAACCCAGATGTCCCTCAACTGAAGAATGAATACATAAAATGTGGTTAATTTATACAATGGAACACCTATTTAAAAACAAAGAATCATGAATTTTATAGGCAAATGGATGGAATTAGAAAATATCATCCTGAATGAGGTAACTCAGACCCAAAAGGACATACATGGTATATACTCACTGATTAGTAGATAACAGCCAAAAAGTACAGAATGCCTAGAACACAACCCATGGATTATAAGAAATGTAACAAGTAGAAAGGCCCATATGAGGATGTTTCAATTCCACTTAGAAAGAGGAAGGAAATAATCACAGGAGGCAGAGAGAAGGAGGGACCTGGGTGGTAGAGGGGAGGAATGAAGGGACAACAAGATTATGTATGAGGAGGAGGATAGGAGAGATGCCCAGAGGGCCAAGAGAATGAAAGAAGGTAAGCAGCATTAGGGGTGGTGGTAAGGTGGGGGTTACGCTAGAATGTACAAGAGATCCAGGAAGTGAGAGACTCAAATGACTCAAGGGGGTGACCTTAGCTAAACTACCTAAGATAAAGGACAGGGAATTTGCAGAGTCTACCTACAGTATAAAGACAGGGTATCAAGTAGAAGGATGGGGTTGCCATCCCATAGCCAAAATCTATGACTCAGAATTATTCCTGTGTAAAACAAAAACAATTTCAGGGATAAAAAAAATGAGAAGAGACTGAAAGAAAGGTGACCCAATGACTGGCCAAAGTTGGGATCCATCTCATGGGAGGGCACTAAGGCCTGACACTTTTACTCTTGGTATGATGTGCTTACAGACAGGAGCCTGGCATGGCTGTCTCCTGAGAGGCCCTACGATCAACTGACTGAGACAGATGCAGATATATAACCTAACCATTGAACTGAAGTCATGGACCCCTATTATTGAATTAGGGGAAGAATTTAAGAAGCTGAAGAGGAGTGTGGCCCCATAAGAAGGCCAGCAGTCTCAACTTACCTAGACCACAGGGAGCTCCCAGAGACTGAGCCACCAACCAGTAGCATACACAGACCAGATGGAGGCATCTAGTACAGATCTGCTTAGTCAGGCCTCCTTAGTGGGGGAAATTTTACTTAATCCTTGAGTGATTTGAAGCCCCAGGGAAGGAGAAGGACTGGTCTGTGTGCTCACTCTCAAAGCACACTCTCAAAGGCAAGGGGGAGCAGGAATGGGATGAAGAACTGTGGGAGGGGAGACTGAGAAGAGGCAACCACTGGAATGTAAATTAATAAAATAATAAAAATTGAAAAAAAAAGAGTAATATGTTCAGCACTTCCTTCCAAGGCTGGAGAATCATTAGAGAAGGAGTTGAAAGAATGTTTGAGCCAGAGATAGTGGAAATATCTTGTGGACATAACAGAAGCTGCATATACAAAACCACAGTAGTTGTGACAGCATTCACACAACCTTAAAGAACAAATGGGATTATATCCCAGCATTGAAAATGAAGTTGGGCACCCAATCCTATCCCTAGTCAGGAAGCTATGGACAATTTTAGCTATTCTGTTGAAGAAAAGACAGTTTTCTCTGCTAGTGTGTCCCTGGTAAGTCAACCATATTCAAGTAGGAGGCCAGATATCCAAAAACATTTAAACAGTAGAAATATGTATCTTAAAGAATTAAAAAGTAAAAAGAAAACAAAAAGAAATAACTACAAAGTTGGTTGGATAATGAAGAAGAGTGGATCATGGAAGATATGAGAGGGAGTTAATTATGATCAAAGTATGTCCTATGAAACTCTCATAGAACTAGTAAGCATATGGAAAAGATGTAAAATGTTTTTTATCCATAATTCTAACTCACTCTCATGGGTTAAATTGAAGAGTCTGTGAAAAAACAAATCAAAATTTACATCTGACTGGAAGTTGATGAACTCCTTGATTCTACACCTAGTTTGTGGTTGATTTATATCTTGGATAGAGAGATTAAAGCGGTTTTCTCTTCTGTGACTTTCTAAGGTAGATCCAGCCTGGAGGCACAGAACTCACAAGTGGCAGGGCAACAAGGTCAAGATCCTTTCTACTTCCATCTACACCTAGGAGTAGATCCAAAGCCCTCTTTGCCTTGTCCCTGCAAACTGAGAGCTTGCTTCCAGGGAGTGCTCTAACCCAGGGACTCATGTGAGATCCATCATTTTCTCTCCAGTGACTTTTCAAGGTGGGACCAGCCAAGAGGCACAGGCCTCACAAGTGGCAGGGCAGGCTGGAGAGGATCCTTTTTTACCTTAGACTACACCTAGGAGGGACAAGAGTTCCACAGCCTTCTCTGTATCTTTCCTGCAAGTGTAGAGCCTGTCTCCAAAGTGTGCTCTGGCCCCAGACTCAGGAAGGAAGACTGATCCACATTATCTGCACTCAGGTTTTACCAGAGGAGAGCTGATCTCCCAGAAGTGCTGACACAGGCTTACAGACCCACAGAAGGAACACCAGAGATCAACAGATGGTGAAAAGCAAATGCAAGAATCTTAACAACAGAAACCAAGACTTCTTGGCTTCATCAGAACCTAGTACTCCCACCACAGCAAGTCTTGGATATCCCAAAACACTGGAAAAGCAAGATTTATATCTAGAATCATATCTCACAATGATGAAAGAGAAAATTAAGAAGGACATGAATAACTCCCTTAAAGAAATGCAGGAGAACACAGGTAAAGAGGTATAAGCCCTTAAAGAAGAAACACAAAAATCCCTTAAAGAATTACAACAAAGTACAAACAGATGAAGGAATTGAACAAAACCATCCAGAACCTGAAAATGAAAGTAGAAACAATTAAGAAATCACAAAGAGAGACAACTCTGGAGATAGAAATCTTAGGAAAGAAGTCAGGAAACATAGATGCAAGCATCACCAACAGAATACAAGAGATAGAAGAGAGAATCTCAGGTGCAAAAGATAACATAGAAAACATTGACACAACAGTCAAAGAAAACACAAAATACAAAAAGTTCCTAACCCAAAATGTCCAGGAAATCCAGGACACAATGAGAAGACCAAACCTAAGGATAATAGGTATAGAAGAGGGTGAAGACCTCCAACTTAAAGGGCCAGTAAATATCTTCAACAAAAGTATAGAAGAAAACTTCCCTAACCTAAAGAAAGATATGCCCATGAACATACAAGAAGCTTATAGAACTCCAAATAAAATGGACGAAAAAAGAAATTCCTCCTACCACATAATATTCAAAGCAACAAATGCACAAAGAAAAGAAGAATATTAAAAGCAGTAACTGAAAAAGGTCAAATAACATATAAAGGCAGACCTATCAGAATTACATCAGACTTCTCGCCAGAGACCATGAAAGCCAGAAGATCCTGGGTTGATGTCATACAGACCCTAAGAGAAAACAAATGCCAGCCCAGACTACTATACCTAGCAAAACTCTCAATTACCATAGATGGAGAAACTAAAATATTCAATGACAAAACCAAATTTATACAATATATTTCCACAAATCCCGCCCTTCAAAGGGTAATGAATGGAAAACTCCATCACAGGGAGGGAAACTACATCCCTGAAAAAGCAAAAAAGTAATCTGCCAACAAAACTTAAACAAGATAGCCACATGAAAGGAATTGCAACTTTAACAACAAAAATAACAGTAAGCAACAACTACTTTTCCTTAATATCTATTAATATCAATGGACTCAATTCCCCAATAAAAAGACATAGACTATCAGAATGGGTACATAAACAGGACCCAACATTTTGTTGCATACAGGAAACCCACCTCAGTGACAAAGACAGACACTACCTCAGAATAAAAGGCTGGAAAACAATTTTCCAAGCAAATGGTCCCAAGAAAAAGCTGGAGGAACCATTCTAATATCAAATAAAATTGATTTTCACCCTAAAGTGATCAAGAAAGAAAAGGAGGGACACTTCATACTCATCAAAGTTATTATCTACCAAGATGAATTCTCAATTCTCAACCTCTATGCTCCAAATGCAAGGGCATCTACATTTATAAAAGAAACTTTACTAAAGGTCAAAGCACACATTGCACTGTATACAATAATAGTGGGAGATTTCAACACCCCACTCTCTGCAATGGACAGATCATGGAAACAGAAACTAAACAAAGACACAGTGAGACTAGCAGAAGTTATGAAAGACGGATTTAACAGATATCTATAGAACATTTTATCCTAAAAGGATAATCCTTCTCAGCACCTCATGGTACCTTCTCCAAAATTGACCATACAATTGACAAATCAGGCCTCAACAGATACAAGAAGATTGAAATAACTCTTGCATCCTATCTGGTCACCATGGACTAAGGCAGTTCCTCAATAACAACATAAACAAAAGAATGCCCACATACATGTGGAAGCTTAACAACACTGTACTCAATGATAACTTGGTCAAGGAAGAAATAAAGAAAGAAATTAAAGACTTTCTAGAGTTTAATGAAAATGAAGCAACAACGTGCCCAAATCTATGGGACACAATGGAAGCAAACTTAAGAGGAAAACTAATAGCTTTAAGTGTCTCCAAAAAGAAGCTGGAGAGAGCATACACAAGCAATTTGACAGCACATCTGAAAGCTCTAGAATGAAAAGCAGCAAATTCACACAGAGGAGTAGAAGTCTGGATATAATCAAATTCAGGGCTGAAATCAACCAAATAGAAACAAACAAACAAACAAAAAACTATACAAAGAATCAAGCAAACCAGGAGCTGAATATTTGAGAAAATTAACAAAATAGATAAACCTTTAGACAGACTAACTAGAGGCACAGGGACAGTATCCTAATTAACAATATCAGAAATGAAAAGGGAGACATAACAACAGACACTGAGGAAAAACAAAAATCATGAGATCCTACTACAAAAGCCTATACTGAACAAAAATGGAAAACATGGATGAAATGGACAATTTTCTAGACAGATACCACATACCAAATTTAAATCAAGATCAAATAAATGATCTAAACAGTCCCAAATCTGCTAAATAAATAGAAAGGATCATTAATAGTCTCCCAACCAAAAAAAAGCCCAGGACCAGATGGGTTTAGTGCAGAGTTCTATCAGACCCTCAAAGAAAACTTAATACCTATACTCCTCAAACTATTCAACAGAATAGAAACAGAAGGTACTCTACCCAATTCGTTTTATGAAGCCATAATTACTCTTATACCTAAACCACACAAAGACCTAACAACAGAAGAAAACTTCAAACCAATTTCCTTTATGAATATCAATGCAAAAATACTCAATATAATTCTTGCAAACCGAATCAAAGAACACGTCAAAACGATCATCCACCATGATCAAGTAGGCTTCATCCCAGGGATGCAGGGATGATTCAATATATGAAAATCCATCAACGTAATTCACTATATAAACAAACTCAAAGAAAACAACCATGTGATTATCTTATTAGATGCTGAGAAAGCATTTGAAAAAAATCCAACATCCCTTCATGATAAATGTCTTGGAAAAATCAGGAATTCTAGGCTCATACTTAAACAGAGTAAAAGCAATATAGAGCAAACCAGTAGCCAACATCAAACTAAATGGAGAGAAACTTGAAGCAATCCCACTAAAATCAGGGACTAGAAAAGGAATTCCATTCTCTCTGTACCTATTCAATATTGTACTTGAAGTCCTAGCCACAGCAATTAGATAACAAAAGAAGATCAAAGGGATCCGAATTGGAAAGGAAGAAGTCAAATTATCACTCTTTGCTGATGATATGATAATATACTTAAGTGACCCCAATAATTCCACTAGAGAGCTCCTAAACCTGATAAACAACTTCAGCAAAGTAGCTGGATATAAAATTAACTCAAGCAAATCAGTGGCTTCCCTCTACACAAAGGATAAACAGGTGGGGAAAGAAATTAGGGAAACAACACCCTTCACAATAGTTACAAATAATATAAAATACCTTGGTGTGACTCTAATTAAGCAAGTAAAAGATCTGTTTGACAAAAACTTCAAGTCTCTGAAGAAGGAAATTGAAGAAGATCTCAGAAGATGGAAAAATCTCCCTTGCTCATTGATTGGCAGTATTAATATAGTAAAAATGGCCATCTTGCCGAAAGCAATCTACAGATTCAATGCAATCCCCATCAAAAATTCCAATTCAATTCTTCACAGACTTAGAAAGAGCAATTTGCAAATTCTTCTGGAATAACAAAAAACCCAGGATAGCCAAAACTATTCTCAACAATAAAGGAAGCTCTGCTGGCATCACTATCCTGGACCTTAAGCTGTACTACAGAGCAATTGTAATACAAACTGCATGGTATTGGTACAGTGACAAGCAGGTAGATCAATGGAATAGAATTGAAGACTCAGAAATGAACCCACATACCTATGGTCACTTGATCTTTGACAAAGGAGCTAAAACCATCCAGTGAAATAAAGACAGAATTTTCAACAAATGGTGCTGGCTCAACAGGTGGTTAGCATGTAGAAAAATGCAAATCGATCCATTCCTATCTCCTTGTACAAAGCTCAAGTCTAAGTGGATCAAGGACCTCCATATAAATCCAGATACACTGAAACTAATAGGAAAGAAAGTGGAGAAGAGCCATGAGCACATAGGCACAGGAGAAAATTTCCTGAACAGAACACCAAAAGCTTATGCTCTAAGATCAAGAATTGACAAATGGGACCTCATAAAGTTGCAAAGCTTCTGTAAGGCAAAAGACACTTTCAAGAGGACAAAATGGCAACCAACAAATTGGGACAAGATCTTTACCAATCCTATATCTGATAGAGGGGTAATATCCAATATATATGAAGAACTCAAGAAGTGAGACTCCAGAGAACCAAATAATCCTATTAAAAATGGGGTACAGAGCTAAACAGAGAATTCTCAACTGACGAATACCAAATGGCTGAGAAGCACCTAAAGAAGTATTCAACATCCTTAGTCATCAGGGAAATGCAAGTCAAAACAACCCTGAGATTCTACCTCACACCAGTCAGAATGGCTAGGATAAAAAACTCAGGTGACAGCAGATGCTGGAGAGGTTGTAGAAGAAGAGCAACACTCCTTCATTGCTGGTAGGATTGCAAGCTGGTACAAGCACTCTGGAAATCAGTTTGGCGATTCCTCTGGAAATTGGACATAGTACTACCAGAGGACTCAGCTATACCACTCCTGGGCATATACCCAGAAGATGCTCCAACATGTAATAAGGACGCATGCTCCACTATGTTCATAGAAGCCTTATTTATAATAGCCAGAAATTGGAAACAATCCAGATGTCCCTCCACAGACGAGTGAATACAGAAATTTTTGTACATCTACACAATGGAGTACTACTCAGCTATTAAAAACAATGAATTTATGAAATTCTTAGGGAAATGGATGGATCTGGAGAATAACATCCTGAGTGAGGTAACCCAATCACAAAAGAATATACATGGTATGTACTCTCCTATAAGTGGATATTAGCCCAGAAGATCAGAATACACAAAGTACAATCCACAAACCACAAGAAACTCAAGAAGGAATACCAAAATGTGGATACTTTATTCCTTCTTAAAAGGGAACAAAATAACCATGGAAGGAGTTGCAGAGAATAACTATGGAGCAGAGACTGAAGGAAGGACAATCCAGAGACTGCTCCACCTGGGAATCCTTTCCATATTCAATCATCAAACCCAGACACTATTGTGGATACCAGCAAGTGCTGAAACACTTGAGCTCCCAGGGACTAATCCACCAACCAAAGAGTACACATGGTGGGACTCATGGCTCCAGTAGCACATGTATAGTAGAAGATGGCCAAGTCGGTCATCAATAAGAGAAGCCCTTGGCCCCGTGAAGGTTCTATGCCCCAGTGTAGGGGAATGCCAAGGTAGTAAGCAGGAAAGGGTGGGGTGGAGAACAGAGGGAGTGGGAAAGGAACAGGGGTTTGTTCTTGTTGTTTTTTATTTTTTGATTTTTTTGGGGGGGGGGTAGAGGAGAATCTGGAAAAGAAGATATTGTATGACATGTAAATAATGAAAATATTTAATTTAAAAAAGAGATTAAAGGATTCATAATTTTTGCTTCCATCTCCTGTGTGTTTAATGTCAAGGAAAATATTACACAAAACCAAGCAAAACGTGACAGACTATGCTCAAGGTAGAGTATGAGGGAAAAAAAATCATAGTACTTTATTTCAACATGGCTGGATTAAAGGACTAGCAAGGTTTCAAACAAGTGCCAGGGAGAATCTAGGGTGGCCTGTGTTTGATTTCAGCCTACAAAGAAGCCATGTTCACTTCCTTTTACGACTGGAAGTAGTGCCCCTAAAGTTATGATCCCACACCATCACAGAAAACAGGAGAACAGGCAATTATACACTAAAAATGGCCACCACTCCAACTCCCACAAAACCCCGGCATCAGTTCTAGAGAAACTCTGCTAAGATTCAAAACTCTAGAGACACTTTAAATTATTTGCTTCCCCAAAAGATTAACACCTGCGTATGTGATAGCATAAAAGTTTTGAGTATAAGGAGCTCAGGGACCTAGAGTTACAAAAACAGATGATCTGGGATATAGTCACCTTAGGTTAAATATTTCTCCAAGGCTATATACAATCATCACAGTCCTCTTTTTTTGTACCTTTAACCTAAGTTTCAGACTAGAGGGAAATGCTGCTTTTTGAGCTGTGATGTTTTCTGATGTTATCTGATGGTGTTTAGGGAAGTAGTTTATTTGCTATATTGATTTTTGCTTTATCCCAGAATTGTTGGGGACTCACCATGATAATAATTCCTCATATACATTTGATTTCCAGTGTCCAATTTAATTTTCCTTTCATGAATACTGTTTCCATTTTAATAAACATGCATAAGCTACTGTCATATTATCTTAAATGTATTTAAAGAATTATCTTGTCAGCAAGCTATGACAAGGCTTTTTCCTTCTGAGTTGCATGTTTTCTTTCTGCTGTTTCACTTGCTGTGATAATTAGGACCTCTCACAGTATAATACAAGCAAGGTGAAAACCATTCTTTTTTTTTTCTGCTCCAAAAAAGAAATTAGACTAATATTTCACCTTTAAGTGTTAAATCTTTTGTAAGCTGTGAGAAGACTGTGACTAAAAAAAAAAGCCTGAATACTATTTTCCTAAGAGATTTACATATGATTTGAATCTTGTAAAGATATTTTCTTTCTTAAAAATAGGATTTGTATTATAATGTTTCTATTGCAGAGAGTAATTTTTCTGCTGTATTGTTTTCTCTGAGTTTCTTATAGTGTTATGATTCCAATTGGAGATAGAAACCCACCGACTTTTCTAATAAGTTTTATATGTTATTTTTATACTTAAATATTTAATGTCTCCAGAATTACTATTGTTATATCTTGGTAGTTTTCTTAATTTGAGTTTTCTGTTCAATGTCTGGAATACTATGCTAGCATCAGTTTCAAAGTATAATTCCTCATGACAAAATAGAAATTATCATGGTATCTTATGCCTAAATATCCAGATACTCCACTTTTGACTTTATATTACTGTTGAATGTTTGAATGCTTAGTATTTAGCTTGTTTTATCATGTGATAAAAATTTTATAAGCATGTTTAACCTAGATTTTCATCCCTGATTATTCAATCAACTACCAGCCTTGTTACTGATGTAAAACTAGTTCACAGACAGACTTAAGATTATTTATATCCTCATATTAAGTTTCTCAATGTGAAGATTAAAAAATAATCTTGAATAATTCCAGTGGCTACTATAACCACTTCACTCTCCTAAAGCAGCAGGTATATTGGTCAGGGACAATTGTTTTAAGATAAATCAGAAAGGGAAGCACAGAAGAAAAGGGATCTCATGCATATGTAGACAAGACTTAAACGTGATAGCCTGCTTTGGATAGTGGACAAAAGTGCCCAATGTATCCAGGCAGCCTCTAGATGCTGAGAAAGAAGCTAGCAAAGAGAGTACCATCACAGCAAGGAAATGAATGCAACAGATGGCCCAAATCTGTAAATTCCTTCCAAGAGATGGAAACAAGAATCATAGGCCTACAAGTACTCAGTCCTAGGCTGATAAACCTGTTTGCCATATTATATAACAGAAAACAATGCGTAAATCTTTGTTTATATAAACCATAATATGTGAGGTAATTTGTCATGGCATCTATTCAATATTAATGCAAAAGCACACAGCAAATGATCACTATACCCATCAAATGATTTTGCTCGTGTAAAATACCAAGAGTAAGACTGGCAAGTATTTGAACACAAGTCTGCATATTTTTAAATAAATAAATAAATAAACCTGAGTTTATTAGTAGTAAATACTCCTGTGAAAATCCTCAGTATCTTGGCAGATACCAAGTTTAACTTAATGAACCAGTAAGTTTCTTCGGCTTACTTACAACAATATGGACGGCACAAAGGCAGATGCATCACCTAAATCATGTGGAAACATGGGTGATGACTCTGAATGCCTGTATCCTTGGAGCTCCCTTGTATGAAACCCTGGCAGCTCAACTGTTCAGTCTGCCATTCCAGAGGATTTTTATTGCTTCTGATCATGGAGGAGGCCATTGTGAATCTTTCTGATTTCAGTAAATCCTAAATATCTTGTGATTTCTTTGCTTCCTGAGTCTTACAAGGTGTTGTTGTTGTTGTTGTTGTTGTTGTGTTGTGTTGTTTTTTAAACTTCCTGAGACTTAAAAAGAATCACTCCAAGAACATTTCAATATACAAGATTTTTTCATCACACCAATAGATAACAAAAAATCATCTAAGATTTTGGTGTTTGATGGTTTCTGGCCTGCCCATTTAAGACAGAAGATTTCAATACTAGTTTGATGTTTTCATAGGCCCTTGAATTACTTTAATGGAAACTACCAATTTTATCTTGTGACATTTCAAATTCTGTTTATATGATTATCAAATATGAAAAATGATTTTACATTCATAGACAGATACCATGAAATACTGTTGTATCTTGGTACATACTTCAGACAAAATTTTATTTATTTATTTAAAGTATAATATTTTTATTTTATCTACTTATTTATATACTTAAAATATGATATTCATAAATTATAAATTATTTATTTATTTAGTATTTATTTATTTACATGGTCTTTGGTATACAGCCCCAGTATGTAAAACAAACTGACTTCACACTCGTAGGAATTCACGTATCTCTCTTTCTCAAGTGCTAAAATTAAAAGAGGACAAGACCATGCCTGGCTAAAAAATTATTTTATAATGATATTTAAGGAATATATGTGTATATGCTGACAGTTACTTAAGTTGAGACCTACACACTATATCTTTTTTATTATTAAACATTTTATATGTTTACATTTCAAATGTTATCCCCCTTCTTGGTCTCCCATCCATGAACCCTTCCACCCTATGCCCCTCCCCTTTACCTCTAAAAGGGTTCTCTCCCACCCACCCATGCCCAACTTACCCCTCTAGCATTACACTACTCTGGGACATCAAGCCTCCTGAAGACCAAGTACCTCCCCTCCCACTGATGCCAGATAAGGCAGTTTTCTGCTCCATATGTAGCAGAAGTCATAGACTTGCCTCTGTATACTCTTTTGGTGGTGGTTTAGCACCTGGGAGCTCTGAGGGGCCAAGTTAATTGATACTTTTGTTCTTCCTGTGGAGTTGCAATCCATTTCAGCACCTTTAACCCTTCTCCTAACTCTTCCACTGGGGTCCCAGGAATCAGTGCAATGGTTGGATGTCAGTTTCTGCATCTGTATTGGTCAGATGCTGGCAGAGACCCGCAGAGGACAGACTTACCAGGCTTTTATCTGTAAGCACATCTTGGTATCAGCAGCAGTGTTAAGGTTTGGTGTCTGCTGATAGAATGGATTTCACAGTGGGGAGATCACTGAATGGCCTTTCCTTCAGTTTCTGCCCTGTTTTTATCCCTGCATTTCATTTAGACAGGGACAGTTCTGCTTTAAAAATTTTAGATGGGTTAGTGGCACCATCCCTCCAGTAGGAGCCATGCCTATCTACTGGAGGTGGTCTTTTAAGGTTCTATCTCCTTGCTGTTGTGTATTTTGGCTAATGTTGTCCTCACTGAGTCCTGGGCACTTCTCTCTGGCATCTGGGTCTTCTTTGTGGTTCCTCAAGTTGCCCAGCCCACATTGCTGCTTATTTCTATTCATTCTTCTAGTCCTCTGGACTTCTCTCATATCTCCCTACATACCTGGTCCTGCCCCTTTTTCCCTTCTCCCTGCCCTTTCCCATCCAAATCCCTCCCTCCCTCTGCCTCTATTTTATTCTATTATTTTATTCTCCCTTCTAAGTGGGTCTGAAGCATCCACACTTTGGCCTGCCTTCTTGATAAGCTTCATATGGTCTTTGAGTTTTATTGTGGGTATTCTGAGCATTTGGGCTAATATCCACTTTTCAGTGAGTACATACAGTCCTTTTGGGTCTGGGTTACTTCACTCACGATGATATTTTCTACTTCCATCCATTTGCCTACAACATTCATGAAGTCATTTTTAATAGTTGTGAAGTATTCCATTGTTTAAGTGTACCACATTTTCTGAATCCATTCTTCTGTTGAGGGACATCTGAGTTGTTTTCAACTTCTTGCTATTACAAACAAGGCTGCTATGAACATAAGGAAATGCAAATCAAAACGACCCTGAGGTTTCACCTTACACCAATCAGAATGGCTAATACAAAAACTCAGGCTACAGCAGATGCTGATGAAGATGTGGAGAAAAAGGAACATTCCTCCATTTCTGGTGGGAATGCAAGCTGTTACAACCATTTTGGAAATCAATTTGGTAGTTCCTCAGAAATTTGGGAATAGCTCCACATAATAATCCAATCATACCACTGAAGTGGAAACTTAAGGGTTTTTTGGAAAGTTGGTTGGATGGTGTTTTGCTGAGGCACACACATGAAGGAACATTTCATTAAAGTGGACAAAGGTATGAAAGACTAAGGCAGACTGATGAAAGAACATTTTGCTCGAGCAGACAGAGGAGAGAGGATGTTCTGCTAAAGCAAGCAGGTGAAAGGACACGTGATAAAGGGTTATCTGCTTATGACACACATGTATTGGTCCAGCTTAGTATAAGTATAATTGAGAATTGAGCTGCATTTGTCAGGACTCCATTAAGAGAAGTGCACCAAAAATTTCTGGTGCTGGTACTGCAATTTGTTGCCACTTCCAAGGACTTGGACTAATTGGATGCATGTGCTGAGAGGCAAGGCCTGTGATGAGACAAAAGCCCTACTGAGTCAAGAGCCTTTTTCTGCTGAGAAAAAGGTATGTGCTGGACATGTAATTTTTGGAGGGCATAAATAGGACTTCAGGGAGTAACAAAGACAGAGCTTGGCTTGCTGGTGCAGCTAGCTGTGCAACACTTGTTGATCTCACATCTTTACTGATCCTTGCTTTCCTGTGAGAGGCACAACAGAGAACTTCTGGTGTTCCTGTTGGTCCCTCCTGCAGAGTCGTGTAGAGGCTGAGGCCTGGTTGTCTATGCTAGATTGTGTCACCACTGTTGCTAACCTGACTCTACCAAATTAGACTACTGGTGTATCTGGGAAGTTTTTGTGAGTGGATCAAGCTGTCATTGCCTGCTAACCTGTAAACTGAACTGCCAATTTCAAGACAATACAGACAAGAGTTGCTCCAAAGAACCTTTCTAAACAGGTCTACCTCCCCACCCCCACTGTATCCTTTCTATTACTCTACCTCTGATGGGTGTCAGGCTATAAGAAAGGTGAAAGTATTTAAGAAACATCATTAAAATAGGATTTGAAAAAACTGAAGTTACATACCATTCCTGGACATATACCCAAAAGTTACTCCAACACATAACAAGGATACATACTATATCTTACTCTTTTTATTTTTTTCAAAGCACAATGAAACTACATTGAGACAATTACATATACATGGGAACTAGAAGAATAAATGTTTTTAAACCCATTTTGGACAACTAACATCATAAATCTCAAAATGCCTACCTATTTTGAGTTAGTTATAAAAATATTTCTTGCCAACTTCGCAGTTTCTCTTGTTCTTCTCACATTTGTTTCTGAATATAATTGACTTTCAAGCATTATCTTATTTCTTTAAACACTGAAAGACAGCCTTTTAAAGAAGCAGAGTAATGGAAACTTTATTCCAAGAGTACTGAAGGCTAAGGACAATTGTGACAGAGTTGAGAGCTATGAAAATGCAGGCAGAAAGGGAGCTGGGACTTAGATTTGGTAACATGGGATGTATCATGGCTTCAGAAGCTGGCTGCCTGAGAAATGAAGAGACATTTGTTCATTATTTACAGCCTTGATCCTGAATCAACAATATCTGTTGCTTTACTACAGTCATCCACCTGGCTGTTCCACCTCCTTTTATTTATATGACTACATACTTGTCTTTTTTTTTTTGTTTGTTTTTTTGTTTTTTTGTTTTTTGTTTTTCGAGACAGGGTATAGCCCTGGCTGTCCTGGAACTCACTTTGTAGACCAGGCTGGCCTTGAAATCAGAAATCTGCCTGCCTCTGCCTCCCAAGTGCTGGGATTAAAGGAATGCACCACTACCACCCAGCTACATATTTGTCTTAACAATGTTTCTTTATGCAAAATTTAAAAAAAAAAAGAAAAGGGAAAATATATATCAGAGATTATTTCAGAGAGATGCCTTTCAGAGCTATCTTCTTCACATTTTTCAGGTCAGATCTATGTAGGTAAAAGAAATAAAATAAAAATTACCTACATAGGCAAAACACTGCTGTTAGTAAAGTGTAAAGATGCATTACTTATAAGAATTACAGGAGGCAAACTTTTCTTTCTTGTGAGCATACCACCCGATACTTACTTTATTGATAATAATGGATACTAAAATATTAAACTATAGCCATCGTAATGTAGTTCAACATATGTGACTCATACACATATTCAAGGCTAAGTTGAGTCTTTGGAAGCATATGATATCAACTCCCTGGAATTAGTGAACATGCCTTTTAAAGTAGAGTAGGGTTACATTCTCACCAGCTCACTCAAAAACAAAGTTCAACTATTTAAGTCAAGATGGCATTTAATACATTTAATAATATGCTATAAATAATGGCTTAGCAGAATTGTCCCTAACATTCTCACTGCTCCTGTTAAATCTATCCAGTCTCGGGTAATAATCTTATTTTGGGCTAGGTATTTAACATCTATCCCAAACAGAATGAATGTGTTCCATAAGTTACTACTGATTCTTTAAAATGCTTATGATCTTCTATTTTAACAGGATTTCAGACGTCCTCTGCTTTCTGCAGTGTTCATGACCTTTTATTCTCCTATCATGTTGGGAAGCAGATGTAAATATTGGTTTTATTCCCTCAGGTGAAGTGATGAGATAAAATCTGTACCCAAGCTGTGTGAATACATGGCCTGGGTTTAGCGCAGAGTATTTACTTCTTTATTCTAACTATCCCTAGGCATAGTCCTAGAAGCTTCTAGTAGTATCTAATCTTCCAATCTGACAGGTATAGAGGAATTTTAATCCAACAACATGGCTACTCTGGCAAGGGATCTAAAGACCTTGTAGATCTCTGTGATCTGCTGGGATCATGTGCCTTTAGTTCATATGGCTGGAATGTAGATGTGTCCTTAGTATATACCTTTAATATTTAACATTGGAAGGAAGGAAGGAAGGAAGGAAGGAAGGAAGGAAGGAAGGAAGGAAGGAAGGAAGGGAGGAAGGGAGGAAGGGAGGAAGGAAGGAAGGAAGCAGCCATGTTTTAATGTATTGTGTAATTGAGGGGTAAACAAAGTGATGAATCAGAGAAAGATCTGATAAAATAGAATATGCCAAAATCTCATGAAAACAAAAAGGAAAGAAAGGCTACTTGAGAACAGGAGGGAGAGAGAGAGAGAGAGAGAGAGAGAGAGAGAGAGAGAGAGAGAGAGAGAGAGAGAGAGCTGTTCAGCTGAGTTCAGGCAATGCAGTAGAGTTCAGTTCAGTTCAGTTCAGTTCAGTTCAGTTCAGTTCAGTTCAGTGTAGATCAGTAAATGCTATTCAGTTAAATTCATTAAAGCCCAGTTGATTTCCTGAAGTTTCACTAAGTTCTGTTCAATTCCTGTAGTCAATGAAGCTCAGTTTGTGGAATTCAGAGGCAGTTTTTCCAAGCAGAGCAATACTCTGAGAATCCTGGAGAAGCCAGTTTAATCAGTCAGCTAGAAAAGGAGTTTTGAGCCAGAACAGTTAAATTGAACCAACCAGCCAGATTTCAGAAAAAAAAAAAAAAAAACTAGAAAGGACAATCTTATTTAATCTCTCCTGAGAGGACAACTACATATAGTGAATAAAAGTTACTTTTATACGGAATCCTAGTTAAGTGAAAATTTAGACAATCCAGTCTTATTAGTTGAGCATACTTAGGTACAAGAAAATGGATCAAATATGCTGGCTTTGCAGTTACTTTATACACAATGCCTTAAATCAACTTGGTTTATATCATCCACAATGTGTCTTTGAGAATGAATATAAGTGTGTTAATCCTCTTAAGAGTTAGATTAAATTCTACTCATATGTCAAAAACAAAAATAAATAATAAATATCTTTTTTTTATGGCAACTTCAGCCTATTTTATTGTACTCATCTTTACACAAAGCCAGTCATAGAAGTCTACCATGATACAATGAGTATCTGCTCACATTTTCCAGATCAAGCTTCCTGCACATACATTGCACGTGGTGGCGCACGCCGGTAGGATTTGCTGAAGGAGGCAGAGGCAGGAGGATCAAGAGTTCGAGGCCAGCCTTGGCTAACAATAAATATCTTTAATCAATGCCACACATATCTAGAATTAGTAATTTTCTAGTGTGTAGGAATTATGATCATTATAGAATAATGTGCCATCATTGTCTTGCAGTATGATACTTATTGTTCAAACAGCATGAATTGTAACTTTCATCTAGACATCTATTTTAGAATTCTTAAAATGTAAATCTCTTCACACAGAAACCTAGTTCAGAATATAAAATCACTGAAAATGTAATTGTATACTGACAAAAATGTCTTCAGTTTGAGTACCTTGAAGACAACTAAATGTGAGTGTAGAATAAGAATTTTTTTGTTTTTGTTTTTGTTTTTATTTTTGTTTTTTTGTTTTTTCGAGACAGGGATTCTCTATATAGCCCTGGCTGTCCTGGAACTCACTCTGTAGACCAGGCTGGCCTTGAACTCAGAAATCTGCCTGCCTCTGCCTCCTAAGTGCTGGGATTAAAGGCGTGTACCACCACAGCCTGGCCTAGAATAAGAAGATTTTAACATTCTTAATTATATAATTTGTCTATTAAAATATATCATGATATATATATGATATTATATATGATACATATGTAAATTTAGATTCATATCAAATTGATCTTAAAATACCATTAGCATGACTTGTTAATTTATATGACTGTCCAATAAATATGATCATGATTTTGTGTTTAAGTCAAGTTCAATAGTCAATTACAAAATAGATATGTGTTCATATGCACACATAGTATAAGTATGAAAACTTATTTGACCACAAAACCACAAATAACAAAACCAGAATCATCAGGTTTTATTTTTCTATTTGTATATATCTATATATATATGGATATATATATATGTGTGTGTGTGTGTGTGTGTGCGTGTGTGTATGTATAATATATTATATATAAAATTCATAAATGCATGTAAGTATGTATGCATTTATTTCTGTATACCAAGAAGCTAGCTGTTTACAATTGATGATACTTACTGGTAAAGAGACAAAAACATCAAATTTTTAAAGAAATTTTAAATGTACTTCTTACAAAGTAAGAGAATATATTAATTATTATGTCATACAGCTTATACAAACATCAACTGCATATATTTTGATACATAAAAATTCTACAACTATTATAATAATAAACATTACAATTTTCTGTTTTCAAGAATCTTTGGTATAAAACTTGTACTTGATGAATTTAAACCTACTCTTTACCAATCTCATATACGTGGGATGGGAATATATATGTATATGTTTATGTATATGTTTATATAAACATACATAAATAATAAAAATAATTTTATCCTCTACATCAATTATAATCACTGGTTCATTGTTTTACTTAAAACTCTTTTACATTTATTTAAATGTGTATGTGTATGTGAGTACACATATCCCACAAAGATTGGAGGCCAGAGAACAATTTGGGGGATTTTGCTCTTGTTCTCTCCTTATGCCAGGCACGTCCCAGGAATCAAATGCAAGCTGTTAATTTCTTTATCTGCTATACTAACAGCCTAGCTGCTTTATTTTTAAGGTTTGTTCCCCTCACTGAACTAAAAATGCTCATAAGAGGACAGTGTTTTGGGCTACACAAAGTCATATCTCACCAAGTCATGGCAGGCTCAAACCTCAGGAGCACATAGTTTAGGGATACATCATTGTCTTCATTTTTTTCTTACTTTTTGCACATCCTTATGCTCATGTCTCAGGACAGTGATGACAAACTCTAAACTATTGCCATGAAAGTCATCACAGATGTTATTTCCCCTGGGAAATTCTTCTTACACCATGGAGAAGTTAATGAGAAATTGTACAAGAATCAACTGTTAATTTTATCTGCCTGAACAGATAAATCTGTTTGAGAACAAAACAGATTTTAGAGTCAATAAACTATGCATTGTGACTTTTCATGATCTATACATCAATGAGTGCTAGATTTAAAATATGATTCACATTTGTTTTCTACTGAAATATGTGATGAATCTTATACTTTATGTTAGTGCCCAGTATATCCAGTTAGTGCTTCTGTGCATCCCCTGGTCTTCAATGGGAGAGCAGATCCCATCATGCACAGTGGAGATATCATCATTTCATGTTTGATTATGTGCCCTGGATTTTAAATTGTGTCTTTAGGAAATAACATAGATTTTCATTGCATTTAAAAATAAGTTGTAAAAACAGAAAAGAGTGAAATATTTGGTCCTGTGTATATCTTAGCAGGATTTTCTACATAAACCTCCCAAATATTATTTTGAATATTATTTGTTTTCAGTGATTTTTAAATTCCAGTTTAAGCACCTGCCGAAAGTCAAACTTTAAAAATCAGGATGACTGCTCTTAGAGTCTGAACCACCAATCAAATATACATGGGTGGGACAGACCTAGGCTTCCCTGCTCATGTGTAGCAAATGTGCAGCTTGATTTTCATGTGAGTCATGAACAACTGGAGCAGGGATTATCCCAAAAGCTGTTGCCTGTACATGGGATAAGTTCTACTAGCTGGGCTGCCTTGTCTGGCCTCAGTGGAAGAGTCTTGCAGAGACTTGAAGTGCTGGGGATTGGGGAGGGGATACCCAGGCTGGCCCCTACAAGAGAAGGGAATGGGGAGTGAGGAAGGATTGTGGTTGTGGGACAGGATGGGTGAGAGGGTGGCAGTGAATGAGATGTCAAGTGAGTAAATAAAAAAATAAGTAAATAAATCAAGATATGTTGGATCATTAAAGGCCGCCTGATTCCTAGTTGAGCTGAGACTAGAAACCCCAGTGACCCTAAAGGAACAGCAGGCATTTTGCCTGGTTCCAGAACACCAAGCTCCTGGCACAAGGCTGTAGCTCTACATAGATGTGTGGCCTTTGGTCATGTAAGAGCAATGTCCCATGCCCCTCCACAGGTAGAGGACATGTGGTCACATAGCCTCAAGACAAATAGCCTCCTCACATAGCCTCCACTTTAATGAGGTACCTAAAGGCCTGGAGGCCATAACCAATAAATAAGCACTCCTTTCCAGACACTCCTCCCTGCAAATGGTATTTAACCTCAGGTTCACCCTGAGAAGTGGGGTATGGTTTTACTCATCCACTTCTGCCATGACAATAAATGCCTTAAAATGATGGACTGTATCTTTTTATCAGGATCCACTGTGGGAAGCCATGGAGGTCTTTGCCTAATCTCCTGTAGAAGGCCCTTTTTGAGCTCCCAGCCATGGCTGCAGCCAAGCCAAGCCAAGCCAAGCCCAAACCTGCTGCGGCTGACAAGTCAAGATCCAGCAGGAGCCGGCTCCAGCTGTCCCCAGGACCTCAGATTCCTACTCTCCCAGAGGTCGTGTCCTGTGTTGGAGCTGATATAGGACCCCATTTATCTTAAATGGAAATTTTCAGAACATGTTTTTTAAATACACTACTTAGAAAAGGTTCTCACAGATGTTTCTTGTGTTCAACCTGTGTGAGATTTTGAACAATAATGTAAAATGAGACTTATAACCTTTTGCATTATAAGAAGCACAATTTTAGATAGTCCCTATAATGAAAATATAAAGAAAATCTCCATGATCCAAAGAAGCCTGGACTGTTGTATTTCAGTTTGACTATTAAAAGTGTGGTATTAATCATGCTGTTGTGTTGATAATCAAATGACCACAATGAGTTTATTGATATTAGTGCAAAAGATTCATAATATATGATAGGAGAAAAAAGGAAAGTTATTTCTTTTTATGGAATACATTGATCAATTGTCACAGGAGAAGTCTCTCACAGTAGCAGAGGAAACTATTTTTTTTTATCATGTAGCAGCTACATTTGGTAAAGCTTGTATTTTTGTCTCAGTCATCAGAAATGAGTGACTGTGCACTGTAACTACTGTTATAAAAATGATTATGACCTCCAGCTTAATTTATAGGAATAGAAGTTGAAAATATCGGCTGGCCACATAATGTGTTTAGTCATTAAGTCATATCCTGATGCAAAAGGATGGAGAACTATAATCTAATAATATTACGGGAGAGATGGCAAGATGCATTTTTCCAGACTATTACTTCATTTCTTTAATAAGTAGTTATATATAAATACCTGATGAAAAATAGTAAATGTTTAATAATATTTTAAAAACATAATTGTGTGTACATGTCTATGTGTGTAGTTTTCATCTCTGTGATATTTTATTGATATCTATGAATCAATATTTAAAAGCAAAAGTGTTAATTTGTAAAATAGAATTAAGTTCACTCTATAATATATTTAATAATATATTGATGCAAAGCAATGGCTGGCATACTACTATAACTGGGTTGTGTACTTTGTATAAATCTGTTGTTAAAATTTAATGTCCAATTTTATAGGGCTGAGAAGTGGGACACTAAAACACTGATTAGGACATGGAGCCTCCTCTATCAAGAATAGGATTAACCTGATAGAAAAACCTTTACTTGAACTTCAGCTCTCTGATCCTTCTCATTGAAACTGTGGAATCACATAATACTATGAGGATAATCTCCACAGGCATCATCTTGTAAATAAAGATTAGATCTCATCAGATAGCTGAACATGCTGTCACCTTGAAGTTGGATTCCTAACTTACAGATCTGTGAGAAAAGTTAAAGTCTCAATTGTTAGGTAACTAGGTTCAAGTATCTTGTTATAGGAACAACAATGAGCTAAGATACTTATTGATTCACAGAAGTTTAAAAGTAAAACACTCACACAAGAAATCTAACTATCTGAGCATAGATTCATTTTAGAATGATTACAATGTCCATCTAACTCATATTATTAGTAAATATTTGCAAAAGCTAAAGTACAGAGAATGCAGTTACAGCATATGTTTTTCTCTGGTCATGAAACTCTAGGCAGAACATTACTGAGTGAGTAGAGAATTAGCCTTAATGAGGCTATGTGTACTTGTTAGTAAAAATGAACAAGCAAATGTGAATCATAAAACAATCCTACTGATATATTAGAGAGATGACAATACCAACAGTTCTACCCTCGAAACACAGCAATAAAAAGTACTACATGTTTAAGGAACTGAGTAACCAAAAAATATCATTATACACATGAACCTGACTTGAACATACTGTTAATGCACTACATATTTATCATCTAATTAGATTCAGTATGTGGTAAAATTTGTCCTAATGTTTACATCAAAAAATCATAAATCTTTTTTTATGATTTTCTTTTATGTAGAGATTAAAATTGTATATTGAAATTTGATGATAATTTAGTCTGACATTAAATTAAGTAGTTTTGATAAGTTGATAATCATTTTAACTTGTTCTGAGATATGACTGTAAATAATGTAGACTGACAAAGACATGAAAAAGGCAAGGCCATGTATATGCCACATTCAGCATGTAGACAGCTTCATTTATCTATGATATACTTTCTTCACTATTCTAGTTATTACTTACTGCAGGAATGAAATACACACCTCACACTAACTTTTGCCTTGGTCAGATTACTTTGTTTTACTATTAAGGCATAGAGAACAGTTTCAATAGATGTAACTTTTATGTCTTCTATCAAGAGAATAAGACTTAGATAACAGTTTGCCCTTTGTGCATCTTTAGGATACAGGCAGAACAATCTTAACATCAGCTTATATCCAACATTCTAATCCAGTATGTTCCAGCAATGGCACCACCAATAGTACTCTGAAGACCTACTGGAAACCTTTAGACACTAAAGTAGGATAAATGCAAGGTGGCATGATCTGAGAGTGCCATGCAAAAATAAAATAAATATGTAGTTTATAAATATTTTCAGACCAAATCTGCATGTTTTACTTTTACCATCTAAGCATATCTTTCACATAATTGGATTTTTTTTTTAATTTTATTGAAGTCCTAATTATGTTTTCACTTATGAGTTGTGCTTCAGGTATTATATCTAAAACATGGGTTTTAGATATAAAGGGCACATGGGTTTTATATTGTTAATTTCTAGTTTATGGCTTCAAATTTACATTTCTATCTCTTATCTGCAACTAATTTCTGTGAAAAGTATCAAATCTGAGTTAAGAATCTGACTTGCTTCAAGTTTTTGTATAGTTTTTAATTTACAGCATTATTTATTGAAAGGGTACCCTTTGTTCATTGAATGAGCTTTGAAGGTTTTTCTTTCTGCTTGAAACTATAATCAACATCCTTTATTTATTTATCATGAAGTTTAAATATTGTTGACATTTTTTTATCTTCAACCTAGAAATGTACAAAGATACAAATGCATTCACTGTATTTTTGTTAGTTTGTTTTTGTTTTTGTTTTTGTTTGTTTGTTTGGTTTTATTAGATATTTTCTTTATTTACATGTCATGTGATATCTCCTTTTCCCTTCGAAAAAATAAAATAAAATAAAATAAAATAAAATAAAACAAAATAAAATAAAATAAAATAACCTGTTCCCTCTCCCCCTCCCCCTGCTCACCAACCCACCCTTTCCTGCTTCCTGGCCCTGTCATTCCCCTACACTGGGGCATAGAACCTTCACAGGACCAAGGGCTTCTCCTCCCATTGATGACCGACTAGGCCATCCTCTGCTATACATATGCTGCTGGAGCCATGAGTCCCACCATGTGTACTCTTTGGTTGGTGGATTAGTCCCTGGGAGCTCTGAGGGTACTAGTTAGTTCATATTGTTGTTCCTCCTAAGGGGCTGCAAACCCTTTAGCTTCTTGGGTCCTTCCTCTAGCTCCTTCATTGGGGATCCTGTGCTCAGTCCAATGGATGGCTGTGAGCCTCTACTTCTGTATTATTGGGGTACTGTCACTTTCTCCATCACTTTTGTGCTGTTTGCTGAATATTATTGAGTGGGGAGTGGTAAGCCAGAGTCTCCTTATGTAGCCCACCAAATCACTAACTCATAACCCTACTTCCTCAACCCTAAGTCTGAGGATATCAGGTGTGCACCATCATGTCTGGTTTATATTTGATTCTTAAGCACATTTGTGTTTGAAAATGTTTTCTTCAGGACCAAAGAAAATGTCTGGAAAATGTCTTCTAAACAGTAAAGTGGATATATTCCTTGAAAAAAATAATATGCTGAGAAAATAATATTTTTAGCAGAATAGTAGTAGGTTCTCCTCTAGAGTTATGACTCTATCCAAAAGATTTTGGTCAAATTATACTGTCCTGTAAATATTTCATCTTTTAGAGTGAGGCTTAAATCCAAAAAGGAACTGGTTGATTAATCCCATGATTAATTGCTCCAGTGGGCATGTTTTGCCAGGCCAATATTAACAGTTAGTTAATTCTGAATTATTTTTACACAAATAACATTCATAGTATCTTCAAGCACTATAAAATCTACCCAGGAGGATGAAGCTTCCAGAAGAGTAAAAGCCTGATTTATACATATCCTATGTTCCAAGTATGTGATATCTTCAGTAAATCGAGTCCTAATACCAGTTTCTGGTAGGTAAACAGAAGGTTACAGTGAATATCCTGTAGTGCCTGGGAATTTATGCACCCTCATAAGCCAATGACTACAAAAGTGGTGCTACATGCTTGTCATATGGCTTTTAATACGTTAGTCTGTAGAATCTAGTAGGAGCATTGTTATTCCTTTTTAATGTAACTATATTCAAGCTCTCTTACACATGCATGCTGTTTATGAAGACTTTTATATTACAAAACAAATTGCAATTTTACAATGACTGTGAGGTGTGATTAACCATACCTTTTTGTAAGAAGTCAAAGTCTTGCTCCATATCAACTTGAGCAATACAACCACGGAGACACATAGGAATAAAAAGCCAAATTAAAAATTGACTACTATTATAATTTATTACACAACTATATCATAGCAGATATAGTTTATTAATTATATTTTCTCTTTTACTGGAGGAGAAAATATTTTGTCATAGTTATTTTGGAATTAGCAAGATTTAAAATTGATACTTTCTACTTTAATTCTTTAAAACGCTAAAAATATATGTTTTGTAGTCTATTTAAATGTTCAATCTTTTACAGCCAATGTGTGAACTTCAGAAAGTGTTCATATAACTACATGAAAATTTTAAAGTATGATTCTACCTCATCGGTACGTTTGATATGTATTGGATAAAGCATTAAATTCCTCTTAAATGAAAATTGTTAAATTAAATTGTTGGTTTTAAACAGAAGTTTGCTATTGAAATACTTCTAAATTATCTGTTGTTTGAATGGCTTATATTGCAATATATTTCTTAAAATGATAAAAATAATTACATTCTGGTAATTCTTTGGTGAGCATTGGAATTAAAAAGGCATGCTTGTGAATTATGAAATCATTCATAAAATCAGACATCATCTATAAAAGAACCTTTACTTAATTCTCTGCACTCATAGTTGGGTTTTGCAATTGTAGTCTTTAAAATGCTCTACAATCAGCTCTCTTCCTTGGCATCTTTCCAAACAAGCGAAATTGTTCTTATTCAATCACACTTTGCATGATACTTAACAAGATGAATTTATTTTAAAATGGGATGTGTTTAAAGATAAGATGCAATATTTTTATCTAATGTTACTAATGAAAAGAAGAAAGAAAAACAAAACAGTTTCACTTCTCCTTTTAAATGATTTTTAAGTAGCATCTGAGTTTGGATAGGCTAACTTTTCTGAATGTGCTTTGATTCTTGTCTCATCATTGTATTGGCATAGTTTAGAACATTTTCCAATTATATAATATCAGGTCAAATATCAATTTAATACATGGTTGAATAACCAATAAATGTAGATGATGAATGCCTTCACTTATATTTTGCTTATAAAATTACTTTTATATTCATATCAATATAAGTATTCAATAAAATATGTAATTGAAATATTTAGTAACTCCAACTTCATTAGGAAATGTCATCTTTTACTTTTGTAATAGCTTCAAAAGTCATATTTAGCAGGGCAGTGTGGCACATGCCTTTAATCCCAGCACTTGGGAGGCAGAGGCAGGCTAATTTCTGTGTTCAAGGCTAGCCTGGTCTAGAGTAAGTTCCAGGACAGCCAGGGCTACACAGAGAAACCCTATTTCGAAAAACAAAATAAAAAAAGTCATATTTATTAGCAGAAATGTTTATTACTCATACTTAGTCTAAATATCAAAAGTTAACAAAAATAAACTGTGCTGCTTTATACAATACAACAAATCTTCTTAATTATATGTATCTATATAGTTTATGATTTTCAATGTGTATCTGCAACTGTTTCCTTTTAGATGTATGTATAAGTGTGGATATGTTCATATATAATATTTATTTATGCATCAATGCTTTCATATTAATGTGAAATAGGGTAAATGATGTACTTTAAGATAGATAATGTTGCTGTACTGGAGTACAAATAATAAATGAGGTTGATTGAGTTTTGAAGTTTTTTTATTTAGATTCATTCAGAAAAAATAAGTTTATTCAAGTAAGTTCAACTTAACAAAACCTAAGAGATGGTAAAAATTAAAATAAGTATCATTAATTTGCCTCACTGTGAGGACATTGTTTATTGTGAACTCTGTTTACTGTTTACACACTGAAGGGCTCTGAATCATTCTCTTGGTATTAACTGAATTTAATATGCCTAAGGACATTAGCTTGGTTTATGCCCTGCAGTTGAATCCCACTGGTCATGGAAGACTAAGAAAGAGGATTCCAGATATGGTGTTTCTGGACCATCTTTAAGCTTTCTTTAATGAGATAATCCCTTTAGATATTTAGCAAGTACGATTTTTCCATATTTCCTGAACTACCTTCGAAGTTCATAATTATTCTGATCAACAACTTCACTACAGTGGCTCTTATGTCCTCTACCCTCATGTGGTGCTTTTTTCACCCACGTTCATCTAGTTTTAAACTCTGCCTTCCTCTCTCTTCTTTTCTTCGCTCTCCATTTCTTCTCTGTCTTTCCAACAGTCCTCTCCCCTCTCTCTCTCAACTTTCCTCAACTGATATACTTTGCCAGAACTTTGGTTTTCATATCTAATTGTTGAACTGAGAAAAGGAAACTTTTTATTCCCAGAGGCCCTTTATTGTTTTACCCTTGTCTATAAAGTGGACAATTTGTACACACTCACTTGCTGTATACAGTATGTTTTCTAAATCCACACCATGCACATAATTATCATTGATTACATCTTTTCCAGTCCATTTTATATCCTATACCCTCTACTTACAGGTCAATCAAACAGATGTTTTTTTTTATTTTTTATTTTTTTATATTATCACATTTTATAATTTAGTAAAATTTACTAATATGAACATGGGTTAAATGTTTTAAATCTCTAATGTTGCTTTTGGTTTTTATTCCTGTCATCTGTCAATCATTATCAACGAATGCTATTTATTTTTATTTTTTGCTAAGAGAGCTCCCAACAGGAAGCAAAGGAAATGGATTATAATGGAGAGAACTAAGTAGGCCAAGTTAGAACAATTGTAAAACTAAATAGAAATATCTGAGAATATAGACTTTCTACCTTTCCTGCTACCAAGGAAAAATAATTAAAACTAACCTTGTAAAAAGCAGTACAATCTTTTCCACATTCATGTAAAGTTAATACAAAATATTTGTATAATTTATACATTATATATATGACATTAGTAATAAAATATTAAACTCACTATAAATGTTATATGTTGTATTGGTTGACATATTAGTCATAATTTTTAAAATATCCAATGTGTGAGTAATATTAGTCATATATTTATATTAGACTCTAACTTTAGAGACTTCAGTATTACCTAAATATTAACATACATTTTAACTCTACTAACTCTACTTGTCCTTTGACTATTTCATGCAAGTTATTTTCTCATTTTTATGAATATGATAATTTGTGTCCTTTTTAGACACAAAGATGATAATTTTGCAGCAACCCAGTATTTAATTTACCCACAATATGACAGGAGTTCTTTCATTACTTGCAGCTCATTGTTCTTTTATGCAGTTATTATAACATCTTCCTTTTGTCTTCCTTTCTGAAATGAACTTTTCATGTAAATTAAAATTTAATTTTCCTCAGTACTATAGTGATCATGTAACCAACTTGTTGAAAGGAACTACACTGCTTTTTAACTGTCGGTGGAGTTTAACTTCACAGTCAAACATTTAAGGATCATCACTAAAGATCTGTATTTATGAGTGAATTTTCTTCTGTGCATTTCTAGAAATAGTATGTTGAGAATGTGGTGTTCAAAAGGATCTGAGCTAGGGTCATCTGCATGTATGTTATTGTTGTGTAGTTTGGCATTCTTGTGGAAGTTCTAACAGTGGGAGTGTGGGTTGACTCTGACTTTTCTCCCTGCTCTTAGGACCCTTTTCCTCTTACTGAGTTGTCTCATACAACCTTGATATGAGGGTTTGTGCCTAGTCTTATTGTAACTCCTTATACAGTGTTCAGTTGATATCTGCAGGGAACCTTGTCTTTTCTGAACAGAAAAGGAGTATATATAGAAGAAAGGAGATGTGGATGGGGGGTCAAAGAGGGGTGGAGTTAGGGGAAACTGTAGTTGGGATGTAATGTATGGGAATATAGGAAATAAGAAATAGACTTCTAACCTTCAAGGATTATAGCTTTATTTATTTGGTTCTTTGGTTCTGTCAACAGATTGGGTGGAGTGTTACATACTCAATGCTGACCCATATTATAAGTCTCTCTTCTCTTGAGTCCAATATTAGTATCCTTTTATATTCTGTCAAGAGAGACATATATAAATATGTTGTATGTTTTCATAAAGAGGTGCTGCATGAAGTGTTAAAAATTTGCTACCACATTTGCCATGGAGCTGCTGCTCTAACAGCCCCATCCAGAACCCTTTTGTTCCATCCGGTTTAGCTCCAGTATCAGTTATAATCAGCTCCACCGTGCTATAATCTCCTATATATTAAGATGATCTTTTGAATAAATAACTAACATATTCTTTCAACTGTGAACTGGTTTCCCAAAATATCATAAATCTAGAAGAGACAACAAGGACCAGATTGGGAGAGGAATTTCTGGATGGATATTTTAATATACAACTTTTTATAATCTTTATATTGCTCAAAAATAGCATAGGGTTATTTAGCTTTTTATTAGTCATTCTAATTACTACTGCTTAAACTAAGTACACAAAAATACCCAGGGCTTAATACACTATAATTTATGTATCATGTGATATCCAAAAGGATTACTCCCCTATGTTCATCTGTTCATCTAAAATTATTTTGATGCTCATATGACTGTCATCTTGTGATTATGAAATCTAATGCATATATATGATATATATATATGTATATGTCTTAAGATATCCCAAGTTAAATGTCTTTTTTTAATTATGTTTAATCATTTTTACAGTCCAGTCATTATACTTACCCCCAATCTCCTCTCCAACAGTTCCTCATCTCATTCTTCCTCCTCCATCTCCATGAGGATGATTACCCTCGAGTCTCTGGCCCCACTAGGCCTGTCCACTCTCTGGAGACTCCAGTTTCTTGAGGGTTAGGTGCATCTTATCTTACTCAGGCCAGACCAGGCAATCCTCTGCTGTATATGTGTCAGAGAATCTCTTACTATCTAGTGTGTATTTCCTGGTTGGTGTCTTAGTGTCTGAGAGATCTTGAGAATCCAGATTAGTTGACTGCTGGTATTAGTTACCGCCCAGCGGTAACCATAGGGAAGGATTATTCTGGAATATGGAGTCAGGAGAAAGTAGGCTAGCCATAATTAATCTTACCTACATGGGAGGCACCAAAAATTAGACAGCACTCAGGAGATAGGGTCACCCAGCCATCTTGCATTTAATGATCTCTTTGTTACAAGCCAACAGGTAGAATAGGTGAGGCAAAACCCCTACCCCAAGTTCCTCAGTACATAGGCCCAATCAGCAGCTTCTTTGGTCTCTATAGAGGCGGGGCTTCTGATGTAACTGAAACCAGGAGCGAGGCGTGGCAAATAGCAGGAGGTGGGCAGAGAGGTGTGGTTATGAGAGACAGGCAGGGTCTGAAGAATCAGCCCTCAAGCCAGGAGGGTTACAGGTATTCCTATGAGGATCACACTCCTCCACAACTTCTTCCAGCCTTTCACTAATTCAACAACAGGGGTCCCTGGTATCTGTCCATTTGTTGGGTATAATTATCTTTTTCTGTCTTGGTTAGGTGCTTATTGAGTCTCTTAGAGGGCAGACATTTGAGGCTCCTGTCTGTAACTACATCATAGAATCAGTAATAGTGTTAAGCCTTGGAGCCTCCCTTTAAGATGGATCCCAAGTTGGACTGATCACTGGACTTCCCTTCTTTCAATCTCTTTTCAATTTTTGTCCCTGCAGTTCTTTTACACAGGAACAATTCTGTCAGAGTTTTTGACTGTGGATGGCAACCCCATCCTTCCACTTGATGCCCTATCTTTCTACTGTAGGTGGACTCAACAAGTTCGCTCTCCCCACTGTTGGGCCTTTCATTTAAGGTCGCTCCCTTTGAGTCCTGAGAGTCTCTCACCTCCCAGGTCTCCCGTACATTCTAGAGGGCCCCCTACCTCCTCCCTCCTAATGATGCCTGTTTCTATTCATTCTGCTGGCCCTTAGGGCTTCTATCCTGTCCCCCCACAATACCTGATCATGTTCCCTTTTCCCCTTTCTGTGCCCTCTCCCACCCATGTCCCTTCCTCTGTCTGCCCTCCCTCTGCCCTGTGATTGCTTTCTTTTCCCTCCCAAGTGGGATTATAGCATCCTCACTTGGATCCTTCACCTTGTTAACTTTCTTGAGTCCTGTGGATTGTATTCTGTATATTTTTAACTAATATCCATTTATTAGTGAGTACATACAATGCATGTTCTTTAGAGGCTGAATAACCCCACTCAAAATAATATTTTCTAGTTCCATTTATTTGCCTGCTAAGCTCATGATGTTCTCATTCTTAATAGCTGAATAGTATTCCATTGTGTAAATAAACCACATTTCTTTATCTATTCTTCTGTTGTGGGACATCTGGCTTGTATCCAGGTTCTGGCTATCCTAAATAAGGCCATTATGAATAGAAAAATATTGGAATGAATTGCTCAAGATGATTTTTAGCATGGAGACTTTAATCAGCTTCTATTGCTATAGTTCACATTCACTTTTTATAACATAGTCACATATTGTCTAAATAAATCACAAAAATAATACAAATATGAATTTTCTACTTATTCAGAAAGAGAAAATAATATTGTGGTCACAACCATCAGCTTTACCAGAATTTTCAATGATGTGTTCCAAATCATAATAATGTTTAGTTTATAGCTAAAATGCAGTTTTAGAATACAAGTTTAGATATTCTTTGCCTTTCTTGGGCTCTTTTCCTTCTGTTTGTTTGTCTTGTTCAACTAACTTCATTGCCATAGCTTTTTTTTATCTAATTGAAACTTACTTTGTTATGTTTTTAGTAAATAAATGAATTAATACAAATTTAGCCAATATGTTAAAAGTTAACCACTGAACTGTCATTTACTCCTCCTAGGAAAGGAAAATTCCATTTTCTCCAGTAGAGTGACTAGGTTTCTAAATCACTCCAGGACTGGCAACAAGTTCAGTGAATAGATTCCCAGTATGTTTGTGTGTGCTTGTATTTGGCCACAGTGTGGTGTATTACCTTGTTTTGTGGTATGGTTTTCTTTTGTTTTCTTTTTGTTTTTTGTTGAGACATAACTCAAAGTTTGTTGAGTAGGAAGGGGAAGGGAGAATGGAGGAGTGAAGGAATATGACAAAATATATTTGTATTAAAATTTGTTTTAAAAAATAAAAATATAATAGTAATATGAAAACTTAAAATTTTAGATAATATCTTAAGCAAATACCTTCAAACTGTTCAAAACAGGGATTTGATATCTTTGAAAGAACATTTTAATAAGAGTTAGGGCTATGTAACATAGAATCTTTTCTAGATGGCTTCTCACTGGGTAACATACATACTGGATTTTTCTTTCATGTTGTGTCTTGATACCTTATTCTCGTAAAAGACAATTGTTTTTTGCAAAATCTGGAGATCCATAGCTGGTAAAAATTCAGAGAATAAGTGATTTAAGTTTTCTGATTCCAATATATACAATGCAACATCTACACATAAGCCTCAGGGAAATATCACAGGAAAGAAGGGTGGAATAACTTCAACAGCCAGAAGAGTAGGATATGAGTTGTAAGATAGTATCCCATAAACATGGCAGTTAAAATCTTCACATGAACTGTCAATAATATGGTTTCCTGAATAAAAACAACATCAGTTAAACATTTCTTTAGGAGCTTCTCTGCCATTCAGTATTCCTCAGTTGAGAATTCTTTGTTTAGCTCTGTAACCCATTTTTATTTTATATTTTTATTAGATATTTTCTTTATTTACATGTCATATGATTTTTCCTTTCCCAGTTTCCCCTCCCAGAAACAAACAAACAAACAAACAAAAACAACAAGAACAAACCCCTGTTACCTCCCCGCTCCCCATGCTTGCCACCCCACCCTCTCCCACTTATTGGCCCTGGCATTACCCTACACTGGGGCACAGAACCTTCACAGGATCAAGCGCCTCTCCTCCCATTGATGATTGATTTTGCAATCCTCTACTATACACATGCTGCCAGAACAATTAGCCCTACCATGTATAGTCCTTGGTTGGTGGTTGAGTCCCTGTGAGCTCTGAGGGTACTAGTTAGTTCATATTGTTGTTCATCCTAGGGGGCTACAAACCCTTCAGCTCCATTGGTCCTTTCTCTAACTCTTTCATTGGGGACCCTGTACTCAGTTCAATGGATGGCTGTGAGACTCTACATCTGTATTAGTCAGGTACTGTCAGAGCCTCTCAGGAGATAGCTATATCAGGCTGGCTTGTCCTTCCTTCAGTTTCTGCTCCATAGTTAGTAACACATTTTTAAATAGGGTTATTTGTTCCTCTGGAGTCTAACTTCTTAAGTACTGTGAACATATAGTATATTAGCCCTCTATCGGACTTAGGGTAGGTAAAGATCTTTTCCTAATCTACTGTTTGCCATTTTGTCCAACTGAGAGTGTCCACCTCACCAGTCAGAATGTCTAAGATGAAAAACTCAGGTGACAGCAGATGCTAGCAAGAATGTGGAGAAAGAGGAACACTCCTCTAGTGCTGGTGGGATTGCAAGCTGGTACAACCACTCTGGAAATTAGTTTGATAGTTCCTCCAAAAATTGAACATAGTACTACCTGAAGACCCAGCTATACCACTCCCAGAAGATGCTCTAACATGCACCACTATGGTCCATGCATAGTGGACACATGTTCCATGTTCATAGCAGCCTTATTTATTTTTTATTAGATATTTTCTTTATTTACATTTCAAATGATATCTCCTTTCCTAGTTTCCCCTCCAGAAAAAAAAAACCCTGTTACCTCTCTCCCCTCCCTCTGCTCACCAACCACACTCTTCCACTGGCCCTGGCATTCCCCTACAAGGGGCATAGATTCTTCACAGGACCAAGGGCCTTTCTTCCTATTGATGACCGGCTAGGCCATCCTCTGCTACATATGTAGCTGGGGCCATGAGTCCCACCATGTGTATTCTTTGGTTGGTGGTTTAGTTCCTGGGAGTTCTGAGGGTACTAGTTAGTTCATATTGTTGTTCTTCCTATGTGACTGCAAACCCCTTCAGCTCCTTCAGTCCTTTCTCTAGCTCTTTCATTGGGGACCCTGTGCTCAGTCCAATGGATGGCTGTGAGCCTCAACTTCTGTATTAGTCAGGTACTGTTAGAGTCTCTCCAGATATAGAGCAGCCTTATTTATGATAACCAGAAGCTGGAAAAAACCCAGATGTCCCTCAACAGAGAGTGGATATAGAAAATGTGGTATATTTACACAATGGCATACTACTCAGCTATTAAAAACAATGAATTAATGGAATTCTTAGGCCACTGGATAGAACTAGAAAATATCATCCTGAGTGAGGTAACCCAATCTCAAAAAGCAAACATGGTATACATTCACTGTTAAGTGGACATTAGCCCAAAAGGTTGGAATACCCAAGATGCGATTCACAGACCACATGAAGCTCATGAAGAAGGAAGACCAAAGTCCTTCAGTACTTCTTAGAAGGGGAGTCAAAATACCCATGGGAGGAGATACAAAGACAGTGTGGAGCAGAGACTGAAGGACAGGCCATCCAGAGACTGCCCTACCTGGGGATCCATCCCATACACAGTCACCAAACCCAGACACTATTGTGGATGCCAACAAGTGCTTGCTGACAGGAGCCTGATATAGCTGTCTCCTGAGAGTCTCTGCCAGTGCCTGACAAATACAGAAGTGGATGCCCTCAGTGAACCATTGGAATGAACACAGCTTTCTCTAGCTCCAATGAAGGAGCTAGAGAAAGGACTGAATGAGCTGAAGTGGCTTGCAGCCCCATAGAAGGAACAACAATATGAACCAATCAGTACCCCCAGAGTTCCCAAAGAATACACCATCAACTAAAGAGTACACATTGAGGTAAACATGGCTCCAGGTGCACATGTAGCAGAGTATGGCCTTGTTGAACATCAGTGTGAGGAGAGGCCCTTGGTCCTGTGAAGGCTGGATTCCCCAGTGTAGGGTAATGCCAGGACAGGGAAACAGGAATAGGTAGGTTGATGAACAGGGGGAGGGGAATGAGATAGGGGATTTTCAGAGGTAGAGAAGAAGAATGGGGGTAACATTTGAAACAAAAGTAAAGAAAATATCTAATAATAAAAAGTAAAAATAAAACAAACAACAAAAAAACAAAACAAAAACAACATCAAAGACAATACCAGTTGACGTGCAGAGGTGAATGGGTGAATTCTCCAATATCCCATTTCTAGATGAAGAACTATGAATAGTAGTGTCTGCTGAGAGACACAGAAGCAGTTTCTCCAGGAGACTAGATTCACATAACTTGTCCAATCCCACATCATCCCTGGACACGTGTACATATTGAAATAAACTAATTAGACTGATGTGTAGTGTGTGTGTGTGTGTGTGTGTGTGTGTGTGTGTGTGTGTATGTGTGTGTAAAACAATGATATTAAGAAGACAAATTTAGGAGGAAGATGAGAGTACACAGGAAGAGCAAGATGGTAGAGGAAGGATCACAATGTATAGAGATGATCACATAAGAAGTTCTCAAAAAATAAAATAAAACTTTAAAATTGTGTTGAGATGACACCTAGACTTCCTGATTTTTATTTACTATGAATAAATTTCAGTAATTTGAAATTGTATCTTTTTGTACAAAGAATCATCACCTAAAATGATTCAATTTTGCAGGAAGTAATTAAAAAAATGAAACAGGTACATTCCTGCACTTGTGCCTCTGCCCCTAGCTTCCTGGCTGACCATGCACTGTCGGGCAATGGCCGACCTGTTTTTAATCTTAAGGAAACTCTGACTCAGAACTCCAAAATCTCTTCACCTAGCTCTCTAAGTTCCCACTTGCAGGTCGCTACCATGCCAGCCCTATGCTTCAAATCCCCCCTAGCCTTTGTGGTGCGCATCAGGCAAACTCATGCTTCATACCTTTCTCTCTTGAACCCAGACGAGATGCCTCATGAAGGAAAATGCAATACAAACTTAATTCACAAACAATGGTAACTCAGTCTCTGAGCACAACAACTAAAACCTAATCTTGCAAGCCTTATTAAAATCCGATTCTTCTGGTGGCCAATCTTTGCGGATCCACCATGATGTAAGGAAACTCTAGTAACTACATCTTACCCTTATGCTGTCCCTGTTCCAAAAGGGCCTAACTCTCTCCAGCTTCCTCTATTCCGCCATCCAACCTGTAAGTACCACCTACTCACACAGTGATTGGCTCCTTTATTCATTAAGGGATTGGTACAGAAGAAGCCACCTGTGTATGTGACTCATTCCTAATTCCAGACAACCTCTCCTAGGAGAGCAGAATTAACATAAAAATAGAAGCAGCACAGACAATATAATTAATTATAACAATATAATTAATATAAAATAAGATTATTTTTACAAGTTGCAAAGGTGATGAAAGAGAATATGTGTCATTTCTTTGGTCAGAGAGGATTATAATATGATGATTCTACAAAGATTTTTTTTTATATCCAGAATTTCTACAGACATAGCTACTCTCAAAATTGATATTTTAGATAAAATATACTAGTGATTAAAATTTAGAAGCCAAAAATATAAACAAGATCCTATAGAAAGATGGGATGCCTATAAGTATTAATTGAACTGTTGTTTGATAAAACAAACTATATAGACATTGCAAAATGGAAAGTGTACATCTGTATCTTTTGTAAATATAAATATAGAAACCTTCAAGAAATCATCATCAAACAGAACTTCACAAAAATCTCTCTACAACCAAATGGGATTGTTAGACATGTAAGCATGTAAGATGGTTATGAAATTCATGTCTCTCTCTCTCCCTCTCTCTCTCTCTACATACATATATATATGTATATGTATATGTGCATACATACATACATATATATATATATATATGTAGTCTATTCTTTTACCTTCAGATAAACTACTGGAATATATATATATTCCATATGTGTATATATATATATATATATATATATGTATATATATAATATATATATATATTACTAATTCAGTAAGGTCAAAATAAAAACATCTAGCCAATAAATGTAAAAATGTACTTAATAAAGGATAGCACTCACTTAGAATGAGATACTCAACAAACATAAAAATAGAGAGCAATTTCTTTTACAGTCTGAGAAACATCTACTATGAACATTGTACTAATAGGAATTATCAGTTTCCCCTTAAGATTAGGAATCCTATGGCTGTTTTCTGTAATATATACTATACAATGACCAGAGTTACAGGAATGGTATAAAAGTGCTCACCTGATTAGCATGGTGAACTATTTTAATCTCTGAAAGTAACATTAGAAGGTGATATGACCACTGAATTCTTAGAAATGAAGTTGTCCTTCAGCAGGTCTATGATTCTGTTTTCACATTTGCAGAAGGGATTTAAAGATAAACAAGAGGAGAGGGCAGTATCAGCCCATATGATAATGTATTAATTCTAGAAATTTTAGGAGATTAATTTATAGCTAACAATATTTAGTTGAATTGCTACACATAAAGATGTCCAGATATTTGTTTATACTTACTTGCATTTTTCTGGACACATATACTTCCTAGCTCTGGGGTAAGAGCTAACCTGGAGGTAATAAGGCTCCCAACATCAATTATTGTATTTAGCTCTAGGATCTTTGCCTCTACAGTCAGGTCCTCTTACAGTAAAGGATTATTTTAAAACCATGACAGGTAATATCCAAGGAGCACCAATAGCACCGTGTAGTGAAAAAACGTGAAGAAGCACTATAAAATATGATCTTCATTAATAGGGGCCAATGGGTTATGGAAGACAGCTGTAAGAACCCCCAATTAATACATGATTGCCCCAGGCTGAAACTATTTGTAGAGTCAGGTAAATCAGTATTAAATTATGAAATATGTTTAAATCCAAATGTTTGTAGCCAAATTATTTATTAAATAATAAGACAGAAAATCAAATATATCCTGCAAAACAATTGCAAATCAAGTAGTTATAAAACAAAGAGAATTTACATCAAAACAGGTTAGACATAGGTTGCACATATTGATTTCATTCTAAAAAGTTATAGCACAGGTTAAAGGAAAAAAGAAAAAGGCAATGTAGGTTGGTATGTAGTCTATTCTTTTACCTTCAGATAAGCTACTGACATTTTGTTTTCTTTCTTTCCTAATAAATGTAGAATGCATCATTAAACAATGCTCTTCTGTTTTGTATTCTAACAGAAGTATGTCTTTGAACTACCTTTGACCTGTTTGTTCTTTTTCTATTCTAGTGTTCACCAATTTAAATATATTGCCCATCATTATGTAGCTCTGAGTTTAAATGGCCCACTTTTGCTCTGTTTTTCTATATTGTATAAACATTTAGAAAATATTGCTGAAATTATTTCTGAAAGGAGTACTGTAGTTTCAAAAACGCTTTTACCTTTTGAACTTGCTTTCCTGGGAACATTTCTGGTTATTATCATTAATAAAAATCAATTTCTTCAAGCATATTTCTTTAATAAAGTACTTTCCGTTCTGTCTTAATACTTAAGAAATCCTCCCTTATACTTATCTTTCTCTTCCTGAGAAATGCCTTATGTGAGCTCATCGATATTTGCTTATATACTCAACTCTTCCTACAAGGTATGTCTCTATACTTTCTGATTCAATTCAAAGGTAATCAGACGTTTCTAAATAGCATTGGTGTAGCTAACTTGTCTAAAATATAGAAATACTATTAAGAGATTAGCTCAAAAGCAAAGAAATAATGGGGTATTTGAAGATTGTTCCTCTTGATATCTAGAGGATGATGTGGTTATTTATGTATAATCACCACTGTTTTAAAAACAAATTAATCTTTTTTTTTTTTTTAACAGTCGGGTTGTTACCTTACTCCTGGTGCACCCTGCCAAAGTTTCACATCCCATTCCTTCTTATTCCTTCTTCCCTGTCTCCAATAGGATGTCCCCCATCACTTCTCCCCCAACTTTGCCAGGACTCCCAACTCCCTGGGAACTCAAACCTCTGGAGAGTTAAGACTAAGGCCAGACCAGGCTCTCTCTCTCTCTCTCTCTCTCTCTCTCTCTCTCTCTCTCTCTCTCTCTCTCTCTCTCTCTCTCTCTCTCTCTCTCTCTCTCTCTCTCTCTCATATATATATATATATATATATATATATATATATATATATATGTGTGTGTGTGTGTGTGTGTGTGTGTGTGTGTGTGTATGTGTGTGTATAATGTATGTCTGGGGCCTCATACCAGCTAGTGTATGTTACCTGGTTGCTGTCTGAGAGATCTCAGGGTTAGTTGAGACTGCTGGTCTTTCTCTAGAGTCACCCTACTCCTCAGCTTCTTCCAGCCTTTCCCTAATTTAGCCACAGTGGTCCTCAACTCCAGTCCATTAGTTGGATGTAAGTATCTGAGCCTGTCCCAGTCAACTGCTTGATGAGCCCTTCAGAGGACAGCCATGCTAGGCTACAAAGGACACGGAAGCATAAACCATTGAACAAGTGATTGACTTTGGTGGATGTTTTTCAAACTAAGAACTTGTGGTATGCAAAATACAATATGAAGAGACTGAGAATATAGATCACAGACTGTACTGCAGTCCGTTGACAGATTACATTATTAATGCACAGAGCTAAAAGACTTTTTATTACATACAAAAGTTCCTTTAAATTGAGAATAAAAAAGTGACCCATGCTAAAAAGCTATTTTCCACTTCAATAAAGAAGATAAACAGATGGCAAAACATTCCTGAGAATCCCCATTTTAAGTCATCAGAAAAATTAAAATGAAAACTGGGAGAATTCCAATTATCTACAGTTATGAAAGTATCAAAATCTAGAACCCCAAATCACTACATGCATACAAGGATGAAGAACAGCAAAAACACATTAGTGAGATGCAAAATGATACAGACACTTTGGAGACAGTTTGTTAGTTTCTCACAAATTACAACGAATCCTTAAAAAATGATCTGTCAATCACAGTCCTTGGAAAGTTGAGAGGTTACATTCACATGAAACATTCTGCATTTGGCCATTTATAATATTGTCAATGACACAAATCCTCCTTTCCACGCTGCTTGTGATGCATTCCTCAGTGTCTAAGAGTGATGTTCACATTTTAATTCATTCAAGATATTTAAACTACTCTTAATAATTTTTCACCAATCATATGTTATAGGTATGTTATTTCATTCCCAAATATGTGGGATCTTTCCGATCAGGTACTGTAGTTGACTTCTTTCATTTCGCTGAGTTTTAAGAGTGTAAATTACATGGTGTTTACTCTTTAGTATGAGTTAAACTGTGATTTATTCTCTAGAAAATAACACATTATCATATATATTCCATGAAAATTTTAAGATGATGGATATTTTTGTACTGTTGCAGAGAGATTTCTCATGTGCCATATGAAAGATAAGTCATGGCCTTAGTGAGTGCTTCCAGTGCAAAGTGTTTGTTTCATGCCTCATTGAGGTCATTTCATAAAATTCTTTTATTTTTTAAATCTCCTACTGACCAACTTTTATTTTTCTGTTTCAGATCAAATGGATGCCTTTAAGATCATGAACTGATATAGTTATTGTTTCAAAAAATATTGCAATTTTGAAATGTGAAACTTCAATTTATAGAAGTTTATTGTATAAGATTATATGAATTGGACTGTATTAAGTGGGGTTATATGTTACAAGATTGAGTGAAGTATTTAAAAGTTTCTTCATCTGAAACTACTGAATAAAATAAGAATTACTTGAAATTTCCACATTCTAAAGCAAATGTCCTCAAAATTTTCACTTTATATTACTGTTTTATATGTAACATATATGTATAATAAAATTAAGGTAAATTACTTCCTTAGTTTAAGGAAGCAGAGTAAATAATGAGAAAGGATGCACTTAAAATTCAATACCCTATTATATTAATTATTGAAACAATATTTAAATTACCCTATATCTCAGCAAAACTATTATAACAATGGATGAAACTTAAGAGACATAGAGAGTCTGAGGGCGCAGGGGAGGCTAACTGGTCTCTATATTATTTCTTTTAAGCTAATGTCCTACATAATCAAAAACAGGCATGGGTGGTTAAGCAGTTTCTTTTCCGTTTGCACAATCTCAGATACTGAATGTATATTTCTTTAAAGGTCAATTATTTACTTGATAATTTATGCCTGTCATCTGACTTCTTTACAGATTTTTATCATGCCAAAGTCTATTAGAGTATTTACAGTGAATTATTAAGCCCTTAGGATATAAGACTTACAAATGAACCATTACTGTCTGATAGGTCAATGCAGGTGATGTGACTAGGCCATATCTTGGATAAAATCACTTATTGCTATTCCCAAATAAAAATAGATAATCTGAATTTCTGACTTACTTTAAAATTAGATATAAATGAAGTACATGCTTACATTACTAAACAAAACCTCATAAGATGTTTAAAATATTTTAATGCAGATTTTTGTAAGTGCTGTATTTGGTGGTGTTTTTCTGCTGTAGCTAGGAGAATGGTTGAGATTTAAAGGCTGTCCAATACTTCTCAAGGATAACATGACAAGACTAAAGAAATTTATGCAAGATATCATTTATATTTAAGACTATGGGGATAGCATCAAACCTAGTTAAGGAACATTACAGGGCTGTCAAAGGAATAAAAAAACCTTGAGACCAGAGACCCTTTCTGTGTTCTGGACTTTGTTTTTATCCTGATATATTTAATTTATTACATTGTTGTTACTATTGTTTTTATACTAATAATTTCAATATGAAATTCCTAATGAAAATCCTCCAGTTAAGCAAAGTTTTCAATAATTAGTGCTTTTGAAAAATATTAATTCCAAATACAAGTGACATATTAATAAGTAAAATAAATATAAGTACGCTTAAATTTTCAAAATCTTTGAGTAAAGCCTCAACCCAGAGACATTCCTAGCTAAATAACTGAGAGAAGACACTAAACAACTGTATAGTTCCCCATATTAAGAAAAGTGTGCTAGTTAAAATGGAAGTTGACATTGCATTGTAAAGTAAAATTATACCATAACTTTCATAAGTATTTAAATATTTTATTACTTTTATAATATAGTTAGATTTATAATATTTGTAGATGTATAGTTTTTATAGATATTATACTCATAATTTTAACATATTTTATTTTTATTCATCATTTTATCATTTACATTTCAAATGAGATCCCCCTTCACATTTGTCCCTCCACAAACCTCCCATGCCATTTACCATCCACTTTGCCTCTATAAGAGTGCTCCTCCACCCAGTCACACACTCTTGCCTCATCACTCTAGCATCTCCCCATGCTCAGACAACAAGCCTTTACAGGACCAAGGGCCTCCCCTCCCATTGATGTGAATAAGGCCATCCTCTGCTACATTTACAGCTAGAGCCATGAGTCTCTCCTTATGTACTCTTTGGTTGGTGGTTTAGTCTCTGGGAGCTTGAGGTAGTCAGGTTAGTTGATATTGTTCTTCTTATGGGGTTGCAATCCCTTTCAACTCTTTCAATTCTTCTACTAACTCTTCCACTGGGGTCCCAGGGCTCAGTCAAATGGCTTGGCTGTTTCTGCATCTGTATTAGTCAGTTGCTGGCAGAACCTCTCATCAGTCAGCCATACCAGGCTCCTGTCAGCAAGTGCTTCTTGGCATCAGTAATAGGGTAGGAGTTTGGTGTCTGTACATAGGATGGAGTCCTAGATGAGGCCTTCTCTGCATTGCCTTTTCTTCAGCCTCTGCTCCGTTTTTGGTCCCTTCCTTTCCTTCAGAAAGGAACAATTCTGGGTTAATTTTTTTTTAGATGGGTAGGTAGCCCCATCTCTTAAATGGGGTCAGTGCCTAACTACTGAATGTGATTTCTAAAGGTTCAGTCTTCCCTTTGTTGGGTATTTAGGCTAGTGTGATCCCTATTTGGTTCTTGGAAACTCTTGCTTCCCTGGCTTCTGGGTCTTTCTATTAGCTAACCCCAGTTCCTCATCCCCCACTGCTACATATTTCTACTCCATTTCCTAACCCTCTATACTTCTTTCCTGTCCTTGCCAATCCTGGTTCTTTCCCTCCTTTTTTTCCCCTCCCCCTCCTCTCTCCTTCTTATGTCCCTCCATCCCACTACCTCCTGTGATTATTTTATCCCCACCCCACCACCCCCATGTAGGATTTAAGTATCCACACTAACATTTGCACTTCTTCTTAACTTTCATATGGTTGTGGGTTGTATAGTGAATATTCTGAGATTTTGGGCTAATAACCATTTATCAGTGAGTACATATCAAGTGTGTCCTTTTGTGGTTTTGTTACCTCACCCTGGATGATGTTTTCTAATTTCATCCATTTTCCTGCGAATTTCATAAAAACTCAGGATACCGAAAACTATTCTCAACAATAAAAGAACTTTTGGAGGAGTCACCATCCCTGACTTCAAGCTGTACTACAAAGCATTAGTGACCAGAACCACATGGTATTGATGCAGAGGCAAGCAGGTAGATCAATGGACTAGAACTGAAGACCCAGAAATAAACCCACACACCTCTGGTCACTTGATATTTGATAAAGAAGCCAAAACCATCCAGTGGTAAAAAGGCAGCATTTTCAACAAAAAGAGCTGGTTCAACTGGCAGTCAGTATGTAGGAGAGTTCAAATTGATCTGGTTTTTATCTCCTTGTACAAAGCTCAAGTCCATGTTGTTCAAATAAAACTAGATACATTGAATCTAATAGAAGACAAAGACGGAAAGAGCCTCAAACACATCAGGGCAGGGAAAGATTTCCTCAATACAACACCAGTGGCTCATGCTGTAAGATCAACAACTGACAAATGGGACCTCATAAAATTGAAAAGCTCTGTAAGGCAAAGAACACTGTTAATAGGACAAAATGGCAACCTACAGATTGGGAAAAGGTCTTTACCAACCCTACATCTGATAGAGGGCTAATATACAAAATATATAAAGAATGCAAGAAGTTAGACTCCAGAGAACCAACTAACCCTATTAAGAAAAAGAATACAGAGGTAAATTAGGAATTCTCAACTGAGGAATATCCAATGGTTAAGAAGCACCTAAAGAAATGTTCAACATCTTTAGTCACCAGGGAAATGCAAATCAAAATGACCCTGAGATTCCACCTCATATGTATCATAATGTCTAAGATTAAAAACTCAGGTGACAGCAGATGCTGGCAAGGATGTGGAGAAAGAACACTCCTTCATTGCTGGCTCGGCTGCAAGCTCATAAAACCACTTTGTAAATCAATCTGACAGTAGCTCAGAAAACTGGAAATATTTTTACCTGAAGACCCAGCTATACCACTGCTGGGCAAATACCCAAAAGATGCTCCAACATCTTATTTTATTATTATTAATTTAATCAGATTTAATGAAGCAGTAAATTTTTTGATTGTCTCAGTTTTTACCTATATTCTCTCCTATTTCAATTTCTGTGCAGAATATCAAATTAATGTAGTTAACATATCTCTAGGAAGCATGGAAACCTTCTCAAAATGGAAACGTTTGATGATTCTGACATACTTCATGCATTTTGGTTAAGTATTTTGCAGAATACAGAATTCTCCATGCCCCAAATATTCTTTTTTCTTGCTTTTATATTGTACTCTTCTGAATGAAATTTTAATTTAATTTTACTTATTTGTTAATTGAACTGTCTATCATGATTAAAAAGTCTGCTATCTTTGGCTACTGTCTTTGTAACATAATACTCTATTATTTTGATCACTGTATTATAATCAGGAGCTAAATATATATATATATATATATATATATATATATATATATATTTGGATTGTCTTACATGAATCCAGTCGTAAAATAAAGTATCTCTCCATGAAAGCTTTGTTCCTTATAATATATACCAATATATATATGGACCATAGATTGTGTACAAATATGCATTCCTATATTAATGAGCCAAATATTGGTTCAAAATATCACCACTTTGCACCACTTAACACATGCATCCTTCTCTGTAACTATTATTATTTTTAATTGTATTATAATAAAAATAGTCTATGTATAAAGTCATTCCAAATTCTTACCTCTCTTACTAAATGGCACAAGAATATTAACTAGAGTACAAGTGATGTATATTTCCTCTTAGCTTTGTTTGTGTAGCAACTCATTGTCTCACCTCATTCATTAAATTATTTCATGCATTTCTAGTAAAATTAAGAGGTATTTTTATTTACAGCACTCATTCTATCCTATGGTCACTGTACTACTCAACTATTTCTTTAGTCATATACATTTCTATGTAATAAATGAAATATAGTATAATGTATAATAGAGTATGCAATATCATTTTATATCTATTAAAGGAAGTTAAAGCCTCTTGGGTTGACATGCTACCCACAAGAATAATAGACTAATAAAATAAATAATAACTCAGAACCAGACATGATAAACCTACCTTTTCAAGAGGTTGATCAATATAGTAGTCTTTGTGACTGTAAAAACAATATAAATGATTGATGTAGCCCTTTCTTGTCTCTCTGAGATTAATGTCAACCCCTATTGCTGAAGACACCAAACTCTTAGGACACAAGACTCAGATAACTTGAGCAGGATCTAACATTTTCCCTGACATCTACTTTCCAGGGTTCTATAAAATGCAATGCAAACTCCCAAGGGAGATGAGGAATGAAAACTCCTACAATATCTAGAAATTACGAAAATTACCAGCATGGAAAGATATTCATAAAGTTGCAATACATGGCATTCACAGGTCAGTGGCAACCAAAGCAGCTGACTAATTGGACTTACTGCCTACTCAAATGGAAAAAAAATGCCTGAAACTGGAACACTAGCCAGCTTTGTTTTGGATATTAAGGTTATGGACTTTAGAAGAATCTACTACTGCCAATTTTTATTTTGCCACCATTATTTACTATATTATATTTCTGATTGTTTTCCTTTTTAAAGTATTTTTTATGTCATATGTTTCATTTTTAAAATTTGTATATCACTGGGCAGTGGTGGCACGTGCCTTTAATCCCAGCACTTGGGAGGAAGAGGCAGGTGGATTTCTGAATTCGAGGCCAGCCTGGTCTACAGAGTGAGTTCTAGGACAGCCAGGGCTACACAGAGAAACCCTGTCTTGAAAAAAAAAATGTATATCACCATTTTTTTTGTTGAAAAAATAAATTACAAAATAAGGCCATGACATGGAGTCTTGAGGAGTGGCTTATGTTTTCTGCTCTCTTATTGTCCTCAGTACTGGGACTCTAGAAGCATCCCTTGCTCTTTTCATCATGTGAGGTCCAAGGAATAGGTGAGTGTTTATGTAGCAGGAAATAAGTCCTTATTAGACTCTGACTTGTTGACAGTTTCATGTTGGCCCTTTCCATCTCCCAGAACTACTAGAAAGAAATTTATATTCATTTTATAGGCCAACAAGTCTAGGGTACCTTTTTACAGTCGTTGAATGCACTAAGATATTTTGGTACATAATCTTACAACATGAAGATTTTGATTCCCTCTCATTCTTTTCTTTTTTAAATTTATTTCATTTCATTTTTATGTGTATGAGTACACTGTAGCTGTACAGATGACTGTGTTCCATCATGTGTGTGGCTGCTGTTGATCTCAGGACCTCTGCTGGCCCTGCTCACTCCGGCCCCCGCTCGCTCCGGTCCTGCTCTCTCCTGCATAATTTTCTGCAGCTGTCTTCAGACGCACCAGAAGAGGGCGACCGATCTCATTATGGGTGGTTGTGAGGCACCATGTGGTTGCTGGGATCCGAACTCAGGACCTTCGGAAGAGCAGTCAGTGCTCTTACCCGCTGAACCATCTCGCCAGCCCGCCAGGTCATTCTTTAAGCAATACTCATATAACATTTCATGTCATTTCTGTAAGTCCAGCAAGCATATATCATTTAATTTGATAATTCTGTTTCCCCACAATGTGGTTCTATAGTTTTTATCTACTCACCAAAATAAGGATATGGTGATTATTTCTATGTGCTATGATCATAAACACAGATACTATTCATTTCTATGTTAAAGACTGCTTATATATACCTGTTTATAAGACTATCTACTGGCACATGAGTAATCTCTCAGGGACCACATCCATGATAATAACTGACTCTCCCTTCCCCACTAACCATCAACTGCCAAAAGCTGCTTAGCTAGAGTTGGAACTTCATACCCACTTTCTTATCTATGCTGAGATTTTTGTTCATGATAAGTTCGTGTGAATGCAGTCGTAGCCAGTGTGAGTTTATGTCAATAAACATAAACTATCATGCTGAACAAACACCATTTTCTCTGCAGACCCCATTACTCTTGGCTCATACAATAGTTTCACCTCTTTACTCAATGATCATTTATCCTTGAGAGGGGAATGTGTAACATAGGTTTACCATTAAGAACTGACTACTACACAGACTCTCACTCTCTCTGTCATATATATTATATATATATTATATCATCAGTATATACATGTATATAGATATATCATCAATATATATCACTATATCTATATTAATCATCAATATCTACATATCTCTATCCATCTCTATATCTTGTGTCTCTATATGTTTTTATCTCCCTATGTCTCTATCTCTATATGTTTTTCTATCCCTCCTCTCTCTCTCTATAGTTATTTTAAAATGGGATACCCTATGATGTTGGGGTTATTAAAATGCAATATATATTTTTTCTCATATGTATATGAAAAAAGGGATTACCTTATAATGTTTTAATTTGGGGTTGATTATGGGATCCACTGACCAACAACTCAGAAAGAGGTAATCTATGCCTGCCACTGCACTTTATCAATTTATAGTTTATGGTGTCTAGAGGAGGCATTTTACCCCCCATACATATGGTAACTCATTTTAAAATAACTAGAGAGAGAAAGGAAGGGAGGGCAAAAGACATAAAGAGATATAGATAGATGATATAAAGTTAGATAGATAAATAGATATAGATATTGATGATATAGATACAGTGATATATGTCTATATTGATAGTCAATATACATTGATGATATAATATAGATAAATATGGAAGGGTTTGCATATGCACTATTCTAGTGAGTATTAAGAGTTGCATTAATTTACAGGTGTATGTAAATGTAAGCACTTAGAAGGTGGCTTTATTACTATGTCCATTTTGCAGAATATACTATTAGGTTCTCCTCTAGGACCTATGACTCAGCTAATTATAAGTTATTGGCACAATTGATGGTACTAGGCATGAATCCCATCTTACATTATGGATTTTAGTGTAAAACCAAAAATCAATGTTACTACCATAACATTTTTGCTACTATTAAACAAGCAGCATATCTCACCAAACCAGTCATTATGGTAGCTTGCAGTGCTTACAGTTGGGTGAGATGGCTGATTATTTTTCTTCTTGGGTTATTTGAACAGCAACTTCTAACACTGTGAATGCTATCAAATAGGAATGAAGCTTCTAGGTAAATACCAACATGATTTCTCCACTTCCTATGGCTCAGTGGGGTGCTCTCTGCAACAGAGGCTTGCCATAAAGTTTTGGAGGGTACTTAGGAACAATGGCAGTACTTTTAATGTTTTAATTTGGAAGTGGTTATGAGAGCCATTGACCAACAACTCAAAAAAGAGGTAATCCATGCTTGGCACTGAGCTTTATTATTATACAGTTTCTAGTGTTTAAGGGAGACATTTTACATCAACAACCCATCATAAGGCAGTTAATCTTAAGATAACTTTATATGTAAGTGCATGTATTTTAAAAAGCCTATATAATAGTAGGTATACATATGGCATTTTTTCAGGTATTTTATTCAGTTATCACTTCCTGTACTCCTCTGCTCTGGCCTTCTGTCACCTCCCCTGTTTAACTCCTCTTGCTCCATTGTTCCTTGTCCCTCCTTATACCATCTGTAACCCATCTCCCTTTCCAAAAATTCATGGGAAAGTTTTTAAAAGGATATACATTTATCACTCAGAGAAATCTACAGACCTTCATTTTTTCAGCACACAGAAAGGCAATGTTTAGTTTTTAGGAAGATCTCAAACCAATTTGTAATGTCTTTGTGCCAATGTATATTTTCATCACTAATCAAACACACTGCTTATTTAATATTTTTCACCTTAAGGGTATAATTATGAAATTACTATGACCAAGATTATTGTGGGAATAAATTCAAGATTTGACACAACAAATGTATTTCGACACTAGTTGTTTAGGATATGCAGTTTGTTGGATTTAAATAATCAGGTAGTACAAACAATGTTTGAGAAAATAGAAGTTACTATAGCTAGACACAAATATTAACACTAAAACCAGCTTGGAGCAGAAAAGTTTTATTTCATATTACATATAACATATAGTCTATCCTAAAGACTATATAGTATAAAATACTATATAAATCATGGCTTATAAACAACAGGGATTTATTTATTAAAAATTGGAAGTCCAAGATTAAAGCAATGGTGAATTTAGAATCTGGGGTGACCCTCCCTCACACTTATGCGTGGTGTGTTTCTGGCACTTACTTATGTGGCAGATAAACTCCCAGCTCACTGGGATCATATCTATAGCAGTTATAATCTGACACAATGACTACAAATTGCAATCAGACTACAACAGATGGCATTGAGAAGACAAAACCATTTGGAGCCTGTAGTTATGAATTCATGATCCTCAAGTTTCTGTTTCTCTTAATGCCTGACATATAGTCTATCTCATTTTAAAGAAGTTTTATGACTTTAAATATCCTAATTTAAAAAAGTCCTCCAAGTATTCTGTCCTACAAAATTCTGTAGTCTAGTTATCATCATCTATTTTAAACCCAAGATTGCATGTTAGATCTTGCTTGACTGGAAACTGGAGATCTATTAAAAAGACCTTCAAAGGATGATCTATGGAAACATTAATTAATTTTCTTTAAGTGATAGAAGCAATAAATCCAACTAATTGGCAGGAGAGGAATATATGAAACACATTTAAAATCTTATAGAAGAAAATGGTAGAAATTAATTAGGAAGATATAATTAGGAGTTTGGAAAATTGGATATGTGAAAGTGAAGCTTGGAATCATGGCTAATATTCTATTAATATAAAAATTATTTAGGGACAAGAATAGACTTGACCTATCTCTGTAAAATATTAAATTAAATATAAATAGAATGGATTTCTGATAAAACACATTCCTTATTTCAAAATTTGGCAGCATCAGAACTAGGTAATATTGCTCTGATACATAAATTATGAGTTTGTGTTCATACATGTAGTCATACATGTATTTATGTGTTAATATAATTTTCTAAAAATGAATGGATCAAAGAAGTAAAAAAGAATGGAAAGAGAAAAAGATATTACAATAAAGTAATATGTGTAGAGTTCTGGTTTTGATTATTTTTCAGATAACTGAACAGTAAAGTATGGAGAATCCTTGTTTGAGCTCTGAAGTTCTTAGTTTTGAAGAGAATAGTATTAAAAAGACAACTATGCCAAAATGCATAACTTTGACAACATATGTTGTCACTGGGCTACTCTCTGTGAAATGTTAGCAACACACTAGACTACATAATGGTCATAATTGTTTAAATACAAAGAAGAATATGACGATGATGACATTCAGGATAACAAAAAATAAGGATTTTTGTACTTTATACAATACTAAAAACAGTAGCAGGCATGCAATGTTCACAAACTGAACACTTCATACCCTGCATTCCTGAAGTTAGGCAAAAACCCTCTGAGCAGTCCATCATAAATATATGAAGATGAGACAGTAAATTTTGTCTTCAAATTTTCAGGTGAAATTTTTATTTATAAATTCCAAGCTCATGTCTCATTGATCTTTGACCTGTCATTTTCCCAAATGAAATTTGCTTTAACATTTAAGGAGAAGATTGTAAATAAGAAACAACACTGTAGTTATATACAAAGAGATGAATCTTTCCTTGTTGGCTCTGTGTTATTTGCTGTCTACTAAGTATAATATTAAAAATGACCAGCACACAGGACATGAGTTCACTGGTGTGTGGATACTGAACCAATGGCATGAGAAGATTCCACAGAGGCCATTAGATGGATTCAAACTAATTTAAAGTTAGCTTAGCTTTCAGGTTGTGTTCATGGTATATAATAAGATTTCCAGTATCCTGGCTAAGAATAAAGAGATATGTACTTAAATCATACTACATGGCACTTCAAAAGGTTTTTTATCTCACCTAATTTAAGATTCATAACTAAAGCCAGGCTATGATTTTATTCTGACATTTCATCTGCTTAGCATAAGGAAGAGTCATCATGACCTCAGACTTTAAGCCAGTCACAGTCATGCAGCAATCTAATTTTATACTCAGTGGGCTAGAATACTTTTCATCATTCTGGAAATGCGCTGGTTCATCTAGGAAACACTAATTTTTGCATTTTTATCTTCTGAAATAGACAATGGTGTAGCAACAATAATGCAGATTAATATTAATTGTATTTAATTGTCTGAAATGCAAATAAAAAATGTGTTAATGAGAATAACCCATTTTAGGTATTTTTGGCAACTGTGTCTTAGCAAATGTTCCTGAGTGCAATGTATCCTGAGATATATGCTTCTTGAAGTATCCCTGATTAAGTGAATCAGACGTACTTAAAATGCAATTTACACTAGTCAGTTCCAGATTGATCTGTAACACAGCTTGAAGTATTTAACTGTCAGAAATTGCCATTTTTATGTTTTCTTTTCAAACACTGATGTACTTAATATTCCTCTCCTTAACTGTGCTTTAATCTAATGCAGTTTTATTTGACATACATAAAGTTAATAAAAGTAGAATAAGACATACATTTTATAACAGTTATTTATGAAACTGGTGTTCTACAGATTAATGGAACCAATGTACATTATTGAGTCATTAAACCTCTAAAATAGAGACAAAATTTGAGGCCCATTTGCATCAACTTTAACACTAGGTTCTTTGAATAAAGGTTTTCCAAAAAATATAAAACACACCAGTCAATGAATTGAATTTATTCAAGACTTCTAACAATAATAAAAAAGGTACAGAATAATTAATGATTAAATGAAAATCCCTGATTACACAGAATCAAAATTATAGAGTTCACTTGTAAGTCTTCTTTAGTGTTTCTTTCACAATTCCCATGTGGGATAGCATAATCGATACAGAAAACCAAAGAAGGGAGATCTAACTACCCCGAGAATCGCTTCTTCTTTCTCTACCACAGGAATGGCTTGATACAACCTAAACTCCAGACAACAGCTAAAGCCTGCTGTTCAACTTGTTTCATTCTCTAAACTGAAGTGCAGAGGTTTTTTTCTAATTATTGTTTTTAATCTTATGCCTCTCAGCAGTGCTTTTAAAAGTCTCTCTTAAAGATGATGAGGTCAAAGACAGTTATGACATTTATTAATACTGTTTAAAAGGTCAAACCCATTGAGCATGTGAAGCATGAAATAAAATAGCTTCTGATGGTAAATGTATTAATGCCTTAGTGTTCAGAGCACTGCTGGACTGAAGTATATTATGTCACAGAGGCTACAGGTATAAAAAGGCATAGAACATCACAGTCATGCACTGAACAAGATTAATAGTTCTCCAAATACAATTTACAAGAAACCGGTTGTTCCCAAGGACATTGTAGGTTGCCTGCCAGCCAAGCTCTCTCTGTGGAATTAGTTTATGGTATTTAATTTATTTACATACTGCCTAATTCCAAAAGTGATTTGTGCTTAAACTACATGCAGGGAGAATCACTGGGTAGATAGCACGTTAGAGGTAAAATCTCAAAATATGGAAAATATAGGATATCCATGGATATGGGTCTTATATAATTGTCAGAACTGATGTCAAAATTAGAATGATTTTGTACATGCAGAAGGAAACAGACCGAAGGAGAATTCATTGTGAAACTGACCGTATCTGAACATGATGAAAAAACAGCTTCATGTCTAGCATTGATTTCACCCTTTTCCGGTATTAAGAAACAGGAGAAAGAATATCTTTCAGGGAGAGAGGGAAGTACAGTTTAAGCAAATAATTTGAGACAGTGCAGTGAAAATAGAACTCTTGAAAGAATCTTAAATTCTCTTTAAGAAACATCTACATAGGCTGAGGGGCAAAATAACATATCTCCTAATTATGCTTGTGTGTGTGTGTGTTTGTTGGGATTTAAATTTGTACTTTTCAATAACTCACTGTGGAAGCACCTTCACCCTGACCAATGAAAGAATGCTGTTTTTATATGCTCCTAAACTAAGGGTTATTTATGGACTGGAGAAGAATACTAAAGAGAAAGGGAAGTGTTATAACCAACAATTCAAAGTCCAAATAGAGGGTGTTTAATAGCATTATCAGAAGCCAAAAAAAAAAAAAAAAGTTACAACATGGAGAATGGCTTGAGAGGTATATTGAACTATCATTAAGATTTTTAAAAAATATACAACTTACAAGAAATTCCAGACTGTTTTAAAACTTGAAGAAAGATGTTTTGAAGAAATTAAGTAATTTGGTACAAGGACAGAATGAACAAAGACAATGAAAGATATGGAGACCAGTGTCCATGTTTAGTGACACCGAGAGGAGCAGTCAATATCCTACCTACATTTCTTCCAACCCTAAATTCTTCTCAGCTGTGTGTGTTCTGTGTTTGTGTGTCTCTGTGTGTGTGTGTGTGTGTTTGTGTGTATTTCTAATGCTTCCTAACTAGTATGACAATTTCCTATCAATTAAAGTGTTTTAACTTTTCTTAAATATATAAAAATGCATACTTTTGTAATTTATCATATTATAGTCTTCCAATCCAAGCACCATTAATATTCTCATTCATGTACCTATAATAACAAATATTATAAAAATATCTTTAATCTTTAAATTTATTTTAATTATTATTTGCATGGTTTTATTGAATAAGCCAACCTAACATTTAATGTCATCTCTTGTTAAGTTTATAAGCTAATTCTTCACTATTCCCACTCATAAGCTTTTTAAAACTTTATTTGAAATGTAATAAGTGAAATTTTCAGGATCTGAGAAATAGAAATTAAGAAGTTTACAAGGTTGAATTTGGTGCTGACAAAAAAAGAAGATAAGGCATCATTCACTAAAAATCCCTTATCTTTTTGTATTTGTGATAGGCTTAATGTGCCCTTATGATCTTGTTTTTCCCATTTTGTTTTTATAGAGATTTTCTTTCTAAGACATTCAGAATCAATGTGACATAGTAAACTATGTTCTCTTTTTAGGAGTTACTGCACTAAACACAGAATGAAACTCTTGCACATAATACTTAATTTGACTTGTAACTCCATGAAGAGCTTCATTTCCTCATCTATGTTTGGGAATTCTTATATTTAAAGTTTCTTATGCATAGCCCTACATGCTCTTCTTGAGTTGGGTTATTTTCTTAATTAAAAAGCATGTTATAGCTTCACTGTGCTTTTTTTTGTTCTTATGAAGGACAACATTTAATTGGCATTGGCTTACTAGGCCTTAGGTTCAGTCCATAATTAACATGGTACGAAGCATGGCAGGACCAAAGCAGGCATAGCTCTGGAAAAGATGAGAGTTCTACATCTTCTTACAAAGGAAATAGGAGAAGACTGGCTTTCTGGCAGCTGGGAGGAGAGTCTCTCAAACTCCAGTCCTACAATGACACACCTCCCACTAACTGGCCCAAGCATATTCAAACTACCACATTCCATTTGCTGGCCCCCATATCCTTGTTAAACAGGTGAGTCTATGGGGACCATTCCTAGCCATAGCATAATGCACAATACATTTAGTCCAACTTCAAAAGACCCACAGTCTATACAATACTCTCAAAAATGCTAAAACTCTATAGTTCAAAGTCTCTTCTGAGATTAATGCAATTGCTTAAATGTAATCTAAGAAATCAAATCAAAAAGCAGATCACATACTTCCAATATCATACAGGATGTACATTACCATTTCAAAACATGATGGCTAGGAAATACTGGACTAAAGCAAGACAGAAAACCAGCTGGGCAAACTACAAACTCCAATTGTCTATGTCTGATGTCAAAGCAACCTTCAGCTCTCCATACCTTTCATCCTTGTTGACTGCTGTTGGCACATCTGGCTCTCAGTAGCAACAAACTTTGTTCTCTTGGGCTGGATCCAATCTCTGTAAGGAGTTTCCTTGGCATGTATGTATCATGGCTTTTCTTCTCTAACATCTTGAGGTCTTCAATTTAACTTGAACTCAGAGATCCCTGTTCCAGTATTAGGGATCCACTCATGATCCTCTGGACTCCTCCAAAGCTAGGGTCTCTTCTCTAGCTCTGCCCTTTCTAACACTCTAGACTCAAATTGATTCTGATCCACTAACTGCTGTTATTCTTGGTGGTCATCCCTTGGTACTGGCATCTCTAATATACTGGGATCTTCTACTGCAAGTAGGCTTCACTAATAATACCTCATAGGTTCTATTCAAGGTGCCAAGACTCAACTTCTTTGCATGACCTCGTCAGTCCTGGGTTATCAACTGCAACTGAGGCTGCATCTTCACCAATGACCTTTTCTGACCTCTCACTGTACAAGGCTTCTGCTGTGCTTCATGACCCCTTCATGCCTTCAAAGCCAGTACTACCTGCATGACTCTTACATGTTACCAAGTACAGCTGCAGCATGAGGTATAACCTTGGCTGTCTCTGGAACATAGTATCATGTGCTCTCAGAACATACAACCTAGAAGATATCTCAGTGATATTGGTCTCTTCTTAATCACTGCTAATTTCTTAGCTCCAGCTAAACAGTGTAAATTACTCCAGTAGTCTCCTTCTCTTTTTGACTATAAAGCCAGAGCCAAATGGCTGAAGCTGCCTAGTTCTACTACTTTCTGTGGCTGGGACATGGTCCCCTTCTTACATTACATTATCACCAGCTTTCTATTTTCCAATGGGTTCCTTCACTGCCTATGCTTAGCTGTCCTGGAACTTGCTCTGTAAACTGACTTTAGACTCAGAGATCTGCATGGCTCTTTCTCCTGAATGCTAGGAATAAAGGGGTGTACTACCATGCTTGGACCTAAGCTTTGCTTTAACTGGAATTTGCTCTGTACAAGTATGTCCTTGAACTCAGAGATCTTCTAGCCTCTATCTTCTGGGGTTAAAGGCTTCTACTACTTTATCTGGACACAAATTCATCTGGGGTAGACTCTTTGCCCAAAGTAACTATTCCTTTAATCTCTTTATCTCCTTGAACACAAGATTTAGTTCCATTGCACTTCCTGGTGCCCATTTGCTCTTTGAACCATACATTTTTTTAAAATTTTCTTTTAAACTTGCTACTTTTCATTAAAAAATAAAAACAAAACAAAACAAAACAAACAAAGAAAAAAAACAAAAACAAAACACCTCTTCATAACAGTGAACATTAGTAACCACACAAATTTATACCAGGCTCTTTTGAGGTTTCTTTAGTCAAAGCAATTCATCTAAATCTCTTCACCTTAACCGCAGGAAGACCCTTTTGACAATGGCAAAAAGCAGTCACATTCTTCACTGAAAATTCACAAAAAAGGTTGTGCCAGGAATAATACATGAGTACCAAAAAGTCTACCAAGGAGCGGAATCTGATGCAATTGCATTAGGGTCTCTTTATTCAAGCTTACATTTGGTCCACACCACTGTCTCTGTCACAGGAGAATGGCAGTGTCCCTGAGCCTAATTTCAGGCAAGCATTTAAAGAGGCAAGAAGGGGATATCTAGCCTGGAATACATCTGATTGTAGGAACATTATAGACTTTAACATAATTGGCTTGTGCTGGGAGCCAAACCACAAACCTAACTTTTGTTTTCCTCCTGATTGACTGTTGTTAGGAATTGAAGTGTCAGGGGCAGGCTTGTAACCTGGAGGTGAAGTTGTGTCAGGGAATAAACTGAAAACTGGTGCTAGAAGCAGGCCTTGTTGTGGAGTAACCTATAAACTGGTGGAAGATACAGGTCTTGTTGGGGAATAGCCTGGAAATTGGTCCTAGGTACTGGCCTGCTAGCTTACTTGAGTTCAACCTTATGTCAGGTTCTCTAAGATAGAATCTGAACCCAAAAGATTTGGTCTTTCACAGTCTCTAGACCACCTTCATATTTTCTTCTCCACTGAAACCTCTTGGGTCAGGTCTGCACAGTTCAAATCATCCACAGCACTAATGTCTTTCATATTCCTTCTAAGATAGTCTATTAAGTCCCCTTAAAGCGATTCCAGTGCTTTCCAAATCCAAAGTCCCCAAATCTACATTCATCCAAAAGAAAGCATGATCAGGCCTATCTGAGCAATACCACATGGTACCAACTTCTGTCTTAGTTAGGGTTTCCATTGCAAGGCAGCTCTTATATTCAGTTCTGAGATTCAGTCCATCATCATCATGGCAGGAAGCATGCTAGCTTCTTGGCAGGCATGGTGCTGGAGGAGCAGAGTTCTACATCTTGTTCCAAGGAAAAAGAGGAGATTAATGTGTTTTTTTTTTTGTTTATTTTGAATTGCATACTTAATTTCAGGTATTTGGTTTTTTTTTTAATCATTCTATTGAAATTTTCCAGAGGAATTCCACTTTGATCAAAAGATATCTTCATTATTATTTGTACTTTCATTGTGTTTGTGTTAGTGTGTGTGTATTTCATTTGGGCTGTACCCTTTCTCTAATCCTACATAGTGTGCTTCTGGCACCCTTGGTGCAGTATTCTATGTCGAACTGGAGAAGGATTTGCTTTGTTCATGCTTTGCATAATCTTTATGGTTTTATATCAGCTTTGCTTAACAGTTGCTAAGATTTATGTTCAGATCTCAGCTGTGATTTTTAAATTTTGCTTTTCTTTTTATGTCTTTAAATTTTGGCACTTTGTATTTGAAATCTAAGTCAGTATCTCTACATAAATTTAGTATTGTTATGCTTCCATTTTTAATAGGCATTTTATCTATATAAAAAGACTTCCTTTACTTCTAACAATTTCTACTCCAAAACTGAGTATTTTATATTACTATAGTATCAAATTCTTTTTGTCTTGCATTTGAATGGAATGTTTTTATCCTTGAATATATCTTTGAATATATACTGTCATCTAAAGTCTTGTCTTCATAAATAGAAAACAATTAACTCTTTCATTTCTGTCCATTCTGACAAACTTTTTCATTAGTGAAATTAACTCATTTAATGTTCAAGTTAATTGCCAGTATAGGTAGATTGAATTCAACCATCTTATTATTTATAGTTTAATTATTGCACATATTATTCATTTTTTAATTTTGTTTTTTTCTCTTCCCTGAGTAATACTGTATTTGTGTGTGTGTGTGTGTGTGTGTGTGTGTGTGTGTGTGTATGTTCTTCTATTTACATTCTTACCTTATTCAGCTGACTGATGAAGTTGAATGAAGAGATAAACTGAAACTTTGGCTGATTCTAGTATGCCTTCTGGTTTCTTTTACATTCATTCTGTGTCCATGTTTCATTGTGTAGCGCAGACTATGTTGGAGCTCAGGATAAAGAACAGCCTGTTCACAACAGCCTATTGTGAAAGCTTCTTGTTTTACTTGCCAAGTGTGGGGGTTACAACTATCGACCATTGAACATAGAAAGATTCAGATGTTTAACTCTGTGTACCCGCTTCCCAGACTTCATTCTTTATTAGTAGAGTTGTTAGTATAGTTGCTTAGAATGCATAGAGGTTTATAAATGTAACTAATTATGTTCTATTTATAAACACATATGAATACATGTACAAACACAAGTCTTTTTGCTGACTTTTTTTCATTTATATTGTCTCTCATTTATTTCTACATTATCAGGTATTTACATGCAATATTTTTAATTCTACGTAACATTGGTCTACAGTCTTTGAGTTCTACCCACAAGTCACATTCCACTGTTAAGCTTCAGATATGTAATAAGTTCATAAAGGATGCAAAGAATATAAGTTGAACATTAGCATCTCTTAGTTCCCTCCAAGCAAATTGTACACAGATAGAGAAGAATGGCAAGTGTATATCGTAAATACAAAAAATAGTCTAATCAAAATGCAATGAATAAATAATGACAATTCACAGAGAGATGGAAAGTAACAAATGAATACAATTTAATCTGAGGAAAAAATAGTATGAGCCTAACATGAAAAAACAAATCAACTCTTCCCATTTGGAATTCCCAATGAAATGGTGCCTCAACTCCACTGTGTTCTTCATTGTTTTATATTGGTACGTTTGTTTTTGCTTTCCTGAATAGAAATAGAGTACTTGCTTTGTTTTCCAGGGGCTTGGCATAAATTTTGTGTTTAATAATTAGTATACAGAACTTTAAAACTTAAATATCAAAGTAAAACAGAATCAGCTTTAACTTTAATATACACAATGTTGTGGTCAGTATGGAAAGGCTTATGATGGTTATACATATACATTTAAATACATTTAATCTATACAATTAAGATTGGATGTTATGACTCTTACACATCAGGATATACAAAAACAACTCCTGTCCTATGTAACACAAGAGTGTTGAATTGCCACAAACAAAAATTTTAAAGAAATTGTGAGTTCAGAGGAAAGAAAGGAAAACAGTAAAAAAATATTATGACAAGCTAATTAAAGAACAAACAGGGTAAAATTAGGCCTGTTTAAAAGCAATAAGAATTGTTGTACTTCAGGAAATAGTCAATGCAAAATCTCAAATCTGGAAATAAAATTTGAATTCATGAAAACTTATGATCACATAAGATAGCACCTTTCAAAGACACTTAAATAGTTCTAGAATAAGGACAGCCCCTGTTCCCCTGTCCCTATAAAGGTAAATACAAGCAAAGAAATCTTAATTCCAACAAACAAAATCATGGCAACTTCTAGGAAAGTGCACCAGTGTCTAGAACTCAGAAATAATAATTTGAGAGCTCCTCTCTTCTGTCATTGGAACATCTTCCCCCAATTCTACTCTTTTTAGAGCAGTAGGCTGTCCATAGCCTGCTTATCCCTAGTTGCTGCTGATTTTTAAACATGCCACTATCTAAATGGTGCTCTTTTTAACTTATTTTCTCCATCTTGGTTTTTTGTAGGCTTTAATTTTTCCAAACCTACACTATTAAGGGTTCTTAAATGTTTTAGCCTCCCTTCTAGACCACCACCCACCAGAGGTAGTGGGAATGAAAGGAAGGACATGGACCTGTTCATAAATAATTCCTTGGTATGAATCCAATCTGCATTGTCAGGATACTTGCAGTTCAGTTCACATGAATCAGCAATGGTAGCTCAATCAACCATTCACAAATCAGCAATGGGAGTTCAATTCAGAAGAAACTGGGAGGCTCTGAATTAGCCTGAGTCTCCTAAAGCATCAAGAAGCTGCTGGAACATCACCAGAGGTTCTTTGGTGATGACCATCAAAGAATGGCAAGGCAAACTAATATTATACAGCTTAGAATTACTAGCAAAGAATGATAACGTAAACCACTACCACACAGCAGCATCCACAGTGTATCAGGTTATATTCATATCCTTTCCAGACATCACATGTTCTTTCAAGTATTTGCTCTAGCAAAGCATCACATGCCCTCTTCCCAGGCTGATTCTAAAAAAAGAGAGATACCGCCAAGTGTCTGTTTCAACAAAAACATAAAGCAGTTTCCAGAAAAAAAAAAACAAAAATAAAACAAACAACAAACAAAAAAAACAAAAAAAAACATGACACAACTGAGTCTCTAATGAAACCAGAAATTTCAGCTTCACTTTTAATAACTCTTATTAAAGCTGTTTGTTGACATCCCATCCATGTATGTGATACAAACTAATTACTCACTGCGTAGTCTCTCTTATCTACTTTCCATCTCTGTGAAATTTTTTTCCTCAACAACTTTCTCATATTCATGCTTTTGGTTTTGTTGTATGATCCACTACATTTAAGAGGGCCTTTTATGTGGTTATGAGCTTATAACTATCCATTAGAACACTAGTACTCAAGCCTTTTCACAGTGGCCACCCAAGGCCATTGGAAAACACAGACATTTGCATTATGAGTAATAACCGTAGCATTATTACAGTTATGAAATAGCAAAAAATATAATTTACATTTGTGGGTCACAACATGAGAATCTGTATTCAAAGGTTGTAAGATTAGTAAGGTTGAGACCACCACATTAGACCCTGGTAGGCTTACCAGTGGACAAACAGCTGAAGATAACTGACTCTCTTTTAGAAGCTGCCAGTACCCAATAATTAAACAGAGAATTGTAGGGCTCTGTGAATTCCGTCTTAATCCAGAATTAATTGTTGATAGAACCAGGACTGTGGATGCCCAGGGTAAGCATCCTTAGATGCTCTGAGATCATGATTACAATGGCTCTATTGTATCCACAAGATAGCTTTGACATCTGAAATGGAATAACAAAACAAGACATGAAGAAGATATATATTTTTAACTCCAGCAGAGGTAGTAATTTAGTGAATTTAGAGCTTAAACCTATGTAGTTATTTTTCATACACTATAATGATAGAGGCTGAGGAATGATGGGAGTTCTGGAAGTTTCACCACTTTTTATCAATTAAGATCAGATAAGAACAAATAAAAGAGAATAATAATCACATTAGAAGAAATAGTCTAGTGTCTATTTACATCCCAATGCCTTTTGAAAAGCACCTTAAATTGTTTTTCTGATAAATTTCTTTATATCAAATGAACAATAAGGTTTTGATGAAGAAAAATTTATGAAACCCCAAAAAGTAGAAAAGAATTTTTTCAGAAATTTAAACATTCATAAAATTATTTTGGTAGGAAAGATTCCATGAACAAACATAAGAAGTGCTTTGGTTTGAGTTTTATTTTGAAAATAATAACAGAGAAGCAGAATGCAGATAAATTATCAAACTAGAATGATACAAAAGCTTACTTAATAAGATAAATTAGAAACAATAAGGAGGATGGTGACTGTTGCATTCTATGTTCTGGATCAAAGGCTGAGAAAAAGATAGATTGAAATGATAAGATTGAGATAATAGGGTAATAGAGACAAAGAGAATAGTGACCATTCTAAGGGCTACTAAAACAGAGCCACTCAATCAAACCTGGAAAATGATTTAGAGAAATGATACCGGAAAATGTCCATGAAATGAAATGCATCAGTAACCAAAAATATGCGCAGTATGCCAAACCATATTAAAAGATAGAAACCAGTATTGAATTATATACCAGATATTTGAAGATTCAAAAATTGTTTTATTTAAGTGAGTGGGATAGAAGAATGATCAGCAAAGAGAAAACAAAACAGAGCTCAGACTATCACACAAAACAGAAACAAGGCAGTAAAAATGTGAGAACACAGGGAACATTTTGCAACCAAGAAAATTATACAAAAGTTAAGTGTTAGTGTGGTAGAAAAGCAAAGTGGGGAATCCCTCAAATATGAAAGAACCTAGGGAAGACTGCATCTCATATTTGTATGTGTGTCTATTGGGGGGAGGAGAAGTCTATAGACTATCATTTTGCAAACCAAGAATGAAACAGCAAAAAAGCAACAAACAACAAAACAAAACATGTACAAACTTTGAAAGCATGTGAAATCACATAATATACAACTCAGATTTTGAAACAAGAAGAATTCTGAATTCAAAAAGGAAAATGCTCCAAATTGTAACAAGGTGAAAATATGTTACAAAATTAGAAGTTTTAGAGAGATAAGAGAGTGAGGGTCACAATAGTAGTAATTTAATCTTCTGTAGAAGATTATTAATTAATAAAATTAATTATTAGTAATACTAGCCTTCTCATTGACTTCTTTGTTGAGTGTCTCATCTGTTATTACAAGAATGATTCTGCTAACGCCACCTTCAAAGATTGTCTATTTATACTATAACAAGACATACCAGTGTCTAAACACCCGACCAGCTAATAAACACCATTCCATCTTTGTGTTGTTCACTAATTAATCTTAGCAAAACATCTGGGAGAAAGTTAAGATAGTTTAATCTTCTTTTTAAAACTCATTTATATAGTCCTGACTGTTTCAGTAAAGGACAAAATTACATTTTAAAGTTTTCATAATGATTTTAAAACATGAATTTGTTCATTGGTTTTAGCAAGCTGATCTCTCTAGGATGTCTGGAGTACAGATATGAAAATAGGATTTTAGGGACCATAGAAAGAGATATGACAGTTTATCCTAAATGCCCTGGTAAGTTGTTTATAAACATCCTGGAAATTTTAAATAGAGTGACATGTAAATTTGAAGGTTGACTTAAGGAGTTTCTCATACTATAATTAACAATTGCAACTATAAGATTTAAGCCTCTATTTACCAAATTTTATCAGCTGAATCCACAGCTTTATAAGACTTCTGTGCTGGGTAGAAAACCAATGGAAGCTTTGAATTTAAAGAAAGACATGACAGTAATTGCAACATTTTAGAAACAGAACAAGAATAAAATCAATTTAAAAAGATCTAAGTGACAAAGTGTGTGTGTGTGTGTGTGTGTGTGTGTGTGAGTGTGTGTGTGTGTGTGTGTGTATTCTGTGCTGTTGTTTTTGTTGTTCTTGTTGTTGTTGCTGTTTTTGTTGTTAAGCCTAGGACCTCATGAATGCTAGGCAAGGGCTATGCCATTGTACAGTAGGGACAGCCTAAGAAACACAGTCTTAAGCTTGTTAATCCAAATATTTTGAGGCTTCTAAGTTCAGAACCCAGTGTGTTATTAAGGAGTCATATTAATTGAAAAAAAGATGAATTCAAGATTTTGATAATTTATACCAAGAATTATCTGCCTGATATATGGAGACATGTTTTAAAACTATAGATTATGGGACTGAGAAAATCAGTTTGGTACATACACTAGAGATTTGAAATTTAGAGATCTGTATAACATAAAATTTGGTTATTTATAGGGCGCTAGTATGTGAACTCAAATCAATGGCCTGAACTAAAGCAATGAAGTTCTTTGAATTTCTTGGTATGCTGGGTACACTTTCAAAACATGTCAAGGCTAATACATTTTTTACCTCGCATGTCCTTATATAATTCTTTTAACATGTCCATACCTAGATTTGTACCCCTATAGGATCTTCCCTTGAAATCTAAGCAGTACTGACTCTTTCAAATTTCATAGCTTGCAACCTAATTCTCAGGGGATATTCATCCTTGGAACTAGGTCATACAAGTACATGCCAAGTAGTAGCATGGACAGGACAGATAGAGCTGTTCCAGGCACAACCTCAGCTGAGGTCCCAGTTGATAACCAGCATCAAGCACCAGACAAGCAAAGAAACAAAGTGTCAGATGATTTCAGATCACCAGGCTGACTCTAAGTATAGCAGAGCCCTACAAAGCTTACTCACTCATGATCAAATATGTACTGCAGCAATTTTATTCTTCATAGGTTTCTGAGTTACATTACTACTCAATAATGGATAAGTAGGGGTACAGTTTAGTTTGCCTTTCTCCAGCCCATAGGAACTCAAATGACTCTTTACCCATTTTCTAGTCTGTCCTGTATTGTAGTATGGGGCCTACAGTTGCATTTGTGAGCTCTCTGAAAATTGTCTTGCCACTTCGTTCGGTTGATAAGAGTATCTAGAGGCAGTTTGCAAGGTGAGATAGGTCAGCTAGAATATTTGGCTTATGTACTCTTGGCAACAGAGAGTGTACCCTTCAGAGACTATCAGTATGTGAACAAGACAAATGATATGCCTTTTTTTTTCAGAGAGTCTGTTTTTCTAGAGAAATATCTACTTCTTGTATTCATCCAAAAGATTTAGTAGTAACAATTGCAAGAAGCTAATTCTTCTACAAATTTGTAGATATATCATAACCCACTTAAAAGAGCCTATTAATAAATTCCTAGTATTTTCAATATTGTAATTAATATACTTTTCATTACCTCGGCTGAACTTTATAAGTACATCTGAATGACTTGAATCCATAGAGGGAGGATATTTACAACTGCTGAAATATCCACAAGCTTCTTATTCAACCTATAACCAAAGGGGAGGGAAGCATCATTCATAAAATGAATTTTAGATATAATGTAGGTAACACTTGACTTACTTAACACTTACTAAAATCTTTTTCCGGTTCCTGTGTGTGCTTTTGAAACAGATGCATTCAGCAACTCTGGAGATTTTGATGTGTTTGTATAAGGAAGAAAAAAGAAGTCTTGCCTTATCTACTACTTGTCAATATAGGAATATTAATGGGGAATTATAGTGTGATACTATCACAACCTATGTTAACATGAGTAGCTTTACTAAGGAGAGGGACTAGTATAAAAGTGGTCTCCTCCCTGGCCATTTGAATAGCAGCTGCTATTCTATCCTTGATAAGGTGTTTAGGAGACTTTGTGTCAGACACTAAGCTTTCCTGAGAGAAATTGGCAGTTCAGAGTTTTGAGGTTAGTTGCCATTTTCTTCCATGGTGTAACTCTTGAGAAGCTTCCTCTGCTTCAGTAAATAACCTCATACATCCTCAATCACATATTAAGGTCAAATCCCATAAGGAGACCTAATTCAGTTAAGTTCCACCATTCAAAGGTTCTATACTTTTCTCAAACATCACTACTATCTGGTGAACAAGTTCGTAAACACATGAACCTAGAAGATATTTGGAATGTAAAGCATGATGTCCATTGATAGCTATTTACTTGTATTTGTATCTTCATAAGCTCATTGCTAAAACAGTAGATGAATCATCTACATGAACTCAGCTTCTCATCAACTTTGAATTATCTAATCCATGAACTCATAATACAAAGAATACTCCCTGGATTGTGTATTGACTACTCATCATTATTGTGATTAAAAAAAAAATTCTGGCTAGATATAAATTAGAGAAAGACTCCTAGTTTATTTTACTTGCAGTATACAAAGAGTCCCGAATGATTAGGAAAGCCTGACAGAGGGCTACTTGGACAGGAAACTGATTGAGCACATTTCTATCCACATGCATGATACAGAGAGAGAAAACCTGAAAGACAACTCCAATTGATACACTTCCTCAAGCAAAGGTGTCATGTCCTAAAATTTACATAAGGTCCTCAAACAGTACCACCAATTACAGACCAGATGATCAAATCATAGCCTATGATATGGTATATTTTTCACTTGATATACCACATATGCCTTCTTCAAAGAAGATGAAACAAACTATATGACTGCCTTCAAATTCAAAACAACTTTCAAATGTGAGCTGTATGTGCACATAGATCCACATGTTCTTATTGCTACTATTTGTTATAATTCAATATGTATTAACCTTATAAATCTTATCTATTATAGTTACTGTTTTTAAGTTTTGATTCAAAATGGATAATGATATAGTTAGAAATTCTGGTTTGTAGGAATAAAATAATTTACCTTTATTCAAAGACAGACAAAATTGGAAAATTATACCCATGACTTTTTTAACTTACATATTTGATAATCTACATATGCCATAAAAGAGAATCAATACTGGATATACATGCTTAAGAATTAGGTCAGATTTTCAGGTATGGAAAGAGATATCTCTACAGGGTTATTGAAAAAATGGTATCTGTCAGTGTATCTACATAGCCAGAAATTACATGACAACAAATATGTATGTTATAGAAAATACACTAAATTGCTTCATGAATGAGTATTTTTCAGTAGCACATGGACAAAGTGACTGATTTTACATTCATTAGCTCTTTTTTTAAAGTACAACAGTGTTGAACAATACATTTCTGTATCAAGATGCATTGTAACAGAATTATTTATACTCACATTTTCACATAAAATTCTCATCAAGGTTGAACTTGGAGCCACCATTACTAAGCATTAGTGAGCAAATGTAATGTCAATAAATTACCATATAGGGAAGGTACCAATACATAGAGTGAGATGAAGGTCAAATAGTTCATTCTATCTGTAGATATAACAATTTTACTCCAATGTATTCTCTCTGTCTCTCTCTGTCTCTCTGTCTCTATCTTTCTCTGTCTCTGTCTCTGTCTCTGTCTCTCTCTCTCTGTCTCTCTCTCTCTCGTTCTCTCTCTCTTTCTCATATTAGTAAGGGATAAGATAGAACACCACTCTGATCAAAGAAACACATATAAAAATAAGGCAGTCATCTTATTCTTGAAGATTTACTTGTCTTCTGCCAAGTACACCATCGTCCAAAAATGACAAGTTCTAAAGAATGAAGAAATAAAGAATAGGAAACTTTTATCACATTCCTGTAATATATACTACAATATCAGAGGCAAGGTATCTAAGATGCTGCATTTCTTTCTTCCTTTTCTTTTCTTTCTTTTTTTAAGGTAACATTTTTAAAAATTCTCTTGAAATTCACATTATGCACTCCAATCAAACTTACTTTCCAGTCCTTCCATGTCTGCCTTTCCACCTTTGTTACCCTTGTGGGAAAAAGTGCATTTTGTGTTATGTTTTCTATATTATAACTGGGGCAAGATCAATCTCTCAGTGGCTTGCCCCTTAAATAGAAATGGTTCCCTCTTCTCTTGCTTTCCCACCAGAAGCCATAGATTTTAGAGAGCATCCCCATCACACTTTTGAAGAGTTTTCCTCTATGGCTTCCAATTTATGATGTTCTTGGGCCAACTATACAAAGTGTGAAAGCAATGGCTAGGATTTTGTGTTTAACTGTAATTGTGTCTTCACACTAAATTGTGTTTTCATGATTTTTGAGTCAATTTAGACTGCCTTTAGTAGAAAAGGAAGGGATATTTTCAAAATTGAACACAAAGTATATAATAAAGACTCAAGCTACTATTGGGTACTTTAAGAATTACAGAATATTGTAAAAATTAGAGAAAATTGATCTATGGTTCTGTTAATATGACTCGCTGTCTGAACCTAAGCACTGAAACACTGTTTTATTAAACCCAAAGAATGAGAAACTCCTCTGGGTTCCTTCTTTCCTGTCTATATTGCTATAATTTAAGAGAGAGCTTCAGATTAGAACTTCAGTTCCTAATTTCTTCAAAAACATTTTTTTTTTTTTTTTTTTTTTTTTTGGTTTTTCAAGACAGGGTTTCTCTGTGTAGCCCTGGCTGTCCTGGAACTCACTCTGTAGACCAGGCTGGCCTCGAACTCAGAAATCCACCTGCCTCTGCCTCCCAAGTGCTGGGATTAAAGGTGTGCGCCACCACCGCCTGGCTCAAAAACATTTTTTTAGCATGATTATAATTCAAGTGTCATTTATAAACAGTAAAATGGCATACAGCCAGTATAGGGTTGACTGAGCCTTTGTAGATATAAGCCACCTCAAGATCATTGCATTATAGTCACTCCATAGTTTTCCATCATGCATTTTCTAATGGATGTTGTCCACCACCAGTGTAAGCCCCAATATGATTTCATATGTAGCCTATTCACTCTATTGTATCTGATTCCTTATAGTTAGCATTGTTGAAACGTTTCAATTACATTGGAGTTTAGAATGATAGTTTATCATTCTATTTCTTCTTGGTGAGCAGCACTTAGTACACAATTAAAAATATTATCCATATCCTCCTGTTGATGTCATCTGAGAAGTTTTAGATTTAGTTAATCATAGACAAAGTTACATAAAATATTGTTGGACATTTTTCATTGAAGTTATGAACTTTCATTTCCATTCAGGCCTCAACATATTGCAGCATAGTGCCATCAATGCTACAGAAAATTTCCAACCAAGAATTTTTCTTGCATTACCACCTGTATGATCATTATTTTCCAGTGTTTTTACCTTTAGCAATTTTTGTGATATAATTTTTAAATTATATTCATAGCCTCAATTCATAGCCCTACTTATAAATTTATTTTTCACTCACATAACTACCTAGGAAAGTATTTTGGGAATTATGTGGCCTGTTTGGATCTTTTTATGAAGATTAAGAATTTGAATAATCATTTTCATATTTGTAGGAACAGACTTTTCATTCCTTTATAATTCTGTAGATTACAATAAATTGTAATCCAAACCAATCTTTCTCTCTCCAACATTCTCCAGCCTAACTACTTAATGTAGCTCTACCAAGTTCGAGTCTTCTTCATTTTGATAACCCACTGATCTCAATTAGTGCTACCCATACGTATATGACAGTACATACAGGAGCATGGGAGGAATCACTTTTCCTTGGGGGTAACTACTGGAAGATTGCACATGCCCTTACATCAGGAGATGACCCCACAGTCAGGCCCATATGGCAGCATTAATTGGTATCAGCATTTATTTGTTTTTTGCAGACATAGATTTGTTTTGAAACCTCTAAAGGTAGAAGGTTGGGGGACCCTCCAGAATGTACCAGAGACCTTGGAGGTGAGAGACTCTCAGGACTTAAAGAGAGGAACCTTAGATGAAATGCCTACAGTTGGAAAAGGGAACTTATGGAGCCCACTTCCAGCAGGAAGACAGGGCATCAAGTAAGGGAGAAGGTTGCCATCCCACAGTCAAAACTCTAACCCATTATTATTCCTGTCTAAAAAAACTGCAGGGATGGAAAAGGAGAGGAGTCTGAAGAAAAGAAGGTCCAGTGACAGGCCCAAAGTGGGATCCAGCTCAAAGGGAGGCCCCAAGGCCTGACACTATTACTGAGGCTATAGAGTGCTCATAAAAAGAGTCCTAGCATGACTACACTCTTGAAGACTCCAAAAGCAGCTGAAAGAGTCAGATGCAGATATTTGCAACCAACCAATGAAAAGAAGCTGCTGACCCCTGTGGTTGAATTAGGGAAAGGCTGGAAGAATCTGAGGAGGACCAGCACTCTCAATTAACATGGAACCTCAGATCTCTCAGACACTGGGCCACCAACATACATACAGTTGATATGAGGATACACCAGTTGATATGAGGCCCCCAACACACATACAGCAGAGGACTGCTGGGTCTTGGTTTAGTCAGAGAAGATGCACCTAACCCTCAAGAAACTGGAGGCCCTAGGGAGTTTAGAAGTCTGTTGGGGTGGAGGGGGGTGGGATATCCTGGTGGAGACAGGGGGTGTGGGAGGAGGTGTGGGATGTGGAACAGTTGTAGGGTGGACCGGGAGGGTAGTAAAATCTGGAGTTTAAAATAAATAAATAAATAAATAAATAAATAAATAAATAAATAAGTTAGTAACAATCAGAATTAAGGAAAGTTTTTCATTCTTTCTTTTTTTGTAAAACATAAGCAATTATTTCAAAAGCGTAGATAAGAATTTAAATGGAATACATACCTGAAACTCTCTTTTAAAATAAGAACAAGTTGAGAAGTTGTACACTGTCTGAACTCAGGAGACTTTAAAATCAAGGTACTGTGGTAGTATTGTGTGTATAACAAATCAATTCCAAAAACTAGAAACACACACACATACACACACACACACACACACACACACACACACACACACACACACACACGGTTGACAGTTTTTTTTAAAAGACTCAAATCAATTCATTAGAAACATCTTTTAAACGTGTAGTGCTAAAATAGAGTTATGCAACACAACTCTGCATGTTTATGCAAAACTTGGATTCTAGCTACAGAGAGGGTAGGGAAAAGGAGCAGAACTTCAAGTCAGTTTTGGCTACAGAGGACGTTCAAGTCCATTGTGAGCAGCTCTTATACAACTCAATGAGATTCTGTCTCAAAAAAATGAGAAGTTAAGACATGGATAATTGACTCAATATTAAAAGCACTTTTGCTCCTACAGAGAACCAAGGCTCAGTTACCAATACTTATATGGCCACTCATAATGGCTCCAGTTCTCTCATGGACTCCACAGTCATTGGGTATGCAATTTCTACAGGCAAAACACAAGTACATGTTTTTTTTAAATAAATAAAAAGTATATTTAAAACCTGAAACTTGAGCTTAAACCATAACAAAAAATAATTTGATCAATATTACAAATAAAAACATATTTTGAAGAATATATAAACATAATTGTTTCAATTTTGAGCTGTGCAAAGAAGTTTCAGATAAGAAACAATAAGCTAACCATATAGGAAGTAGTTGATAAACATGATCTAAACAAAATAATAAAATTCTGCTTATGAAAACAAAGCATTATGGAAAATAAAATACAAGAGAGATTAAGTGTAAACATTGCAAACACAAGTTTGATAAGCAAACACTATACAAAGACCATACAAAGATTTATGAACATTTAAAATTTAAAAATTGAACCTTGGGTAATGATAAAGAACTCTGTGCTGATTTATAATTAAATACAAACTGAGTGTAGATGATTATGAATAGCTTTACTCTTAGTCTATATTTGGCAAAATAACTTCATAATTCCTTCCATTGCATAGATATACATGACATTGTTTTCCAACAGAATAAAGTAAAATAATGTGTAATATCCAAGCTCCTATGCCAGGAAAACTTGTGTGTTTCTTACTTTGTATAGAATATTACTAGATTCTATGTAAAAATGCCATGTAAAAATGTCCACATTTGCCTAAGGATGAGAGACCCCAAGAAGAAGAGACAATGCCTGTATGAATTAGCTGAGATAACTGTACCTATCACAATCTAGTAGGGATTGCCAACTCATAGAATCATAAAACAATTAAGAAATGGTTGGTCCTGGAGAGATGCCTCAGCAGTTGAAATCACTGACTGCTCTTCCAGAGGTCCTGAGTTTAATTCCCAGCAATCACATGGTGGCTCATAATCATCTGTAATAGGATATGACACCTTCATCTGGTGTGTCTGCACAGAGCAACACTGTATTCACATACATAAAATTAAAAAATAAAAATTTATTAAAAATAGATTTTAAAAAAGGAATGATTATTGCATCAAAGCATCATTTATATATATATATATATATATATATATATATATATATTTAGCTGTTAATGTTATATATATTCTTTTCTTTATACACATTTGGAAGAAGTCACCAGAAAAACTTTCTAACTGGGTTTTTCTTTGCTTTTATGAGAACAGTGATGTGTGGTATAGTGTGTGTATGTGTGTGTGTATGTGTGTGTGTGTGTGTGTGTGTGTGTGTGTGTGTGTGTGTGTGTATGTATGTATGTATGCATGTATTTGGTTCTTATATCCACAGGAACCAAAGCAGAGAGGTTTTTTTGTTTGTTTGTTTGTTTTGCTTTGTTTTATCTTCAGAGAACGTATAGTTGTTTTGGGGTTACTTGAAGGCTCCTGAATGATTTAAAGGTGACTGTAGTACCAAAAAGTTAATCCTGGCATAAGTGGCATCCCTGCAGTGCCCTGGAAGATTTGCAGGCACTCTGGGCAACTAGAATCACCTCTCCAAGTAACATTTAGAGTTTATATAACATTGAGAAGGTATTCTGAACTTTTGGGCTAATATCTACTTATCAGTGAGTGAATATCATGTGTGTTATTTTGTGATTAGGTTACCTCCCTCAAGATATTTTCTATTTCCATCCATTTGCCTAAGAATTTCATGAATTCGTTGTTTTTAATAGCTAGGTAGTACTCCATTGTGTAAATGTACCACATTTTCTGTATCTATTCCTCTGTTGAAGGATATCTGGGTTCTTCACAGCTTCTGGCTATTATAAATAAGGCTGCTATGAACATAGTGAAGCATGTGTCCTTACTACATGTTGGAGCATCTTTTGGGTATATGCCCAGGAGTGGTATAGCTGGGTCCTCAGGTAATACTATGTCTAATTTTCTGAGGAACCGTCAAACTGATTTCCAGAGTGGTTGTACCAGCTTTCAATCCCACCATCAGTGAAGGAGTATTCCTCTTTCTTCACATCCTCCCCAGCATCTGCTCTCACCTGAGTTTTTGATCTTAACCATCCTGGCATTTCCCTGATGACTAAGGATGTTGAACACTTCTTTAAGTGTTTCTTGTCTGTTTGTTATTCCTCAGTTGAGAATTCTTTGTTTAGTTCTATACCCCATTTTTAATAGGACTATTTGTTTCTCTGGAATCTTGGAATACCCAAGATAAAATTACCAGACCTCACGAAGCTCAAGAAGAAGGAAGATCAAAGTATGGGTGCTTTGGTCCTTCTTAAAAGGGGGAACAAGGGCCGGACAGTGGTGGCATACGCCTTTAATCCCAGCACATGGGAGGCAGAGACAGGTGGATTTCTGAGTTCAAGGCCAGCCTGGTCTACAGAGTGAGTTCCAGGACAGCCAGGGCCATACAGAGAAACCCTGTCTCGAAAAAGCAAAACAAAAACAAAAAACAAAACGGGGAACAAAATACAGGAGCAAATATGAAGACAAAGTGTAGAGCAGAGATTGAAGGAAAGGTCATCCAGAGACTGCCCCACCTGGGAATCCATTCCATGTACAGTCACCAAGCCCAGACAATATCATGGATGCCAAGAAGTGTTTGCTGACAGGAGCCTGATATAGCTATCTCCTAAGAGGCTCTACCAGAGCCTGAAAAATACAGAGACATATGCTCACAGCCCAGCATTGGACTGAGCATGCTGTCCTCAATGGAAGAGTTAGAGAAAGGACTGAAGGAGCTGAAGGGGTTTGAAACTGCATAAGAAGAACAACAATATCAACCCCCCAGAGCTCCCAAGGACTAGACTACCCAAAGATTACACATGGAGCAACCCATTACTCCCGCAGTATATGTAGCAGAGGATGGCCCTGTAGGCTATCAATCAGATAAGAGGCCCTTGGTCCCATGAAAGCTTGATGCCTCAGTGTAGAGGAATGCCAGGGTGAGGGGGCAGGAGTTTGTGAGTGGGTGGGGCAGCACCATCATACAAACAGGGGGCAGAGGGATGGGATATGGGGTTTCTGGAGGGAAACCGGGAAAGGGGATAACATTTGAAATGTAAATAAAGAAAATATCCAATAATAAAATAACTTTGAGGAGGGCCTTTATGAATCTTGTCACTTTCTGAGCTTCATGGATCTATTAAATTGCATGAAATTCTGAGATTGGCCTTTTTCCTCTCTCTATGAGGGGATATTTTTATTTTTAGGAAATGACTGTACATCTCTTTATAGAAGGCATATGAAGTGGTCATGGTTAATTAAGAACATTAAAGTTATTAGATCAGTTGGGGAATGGTAGAAAATGGTAGCAGGCTCAATTCTGATATATTTCTTTTTGACACCATTACTTATGCTATGTTGTACTTGCAGTCAGCAGCCTAGCATGCAGTCCTCTGAGAGGCTATACCCAGCAGCTGACTGAGACAGATGCAAATACTCACAGTCAAGCGTGGGATGGAGGTCAGAGACCCTTATGGAAGAGTTAGGGTAAGGATTGAAAGAACTGACTGGGATGGCAACCCTGCAGGAAGAACAACAGAGACAATTATCCAGCTCTGGGAGCTCACAGAGATTGAGTCACAAAACAAAGAGCATACATGGGCTAGTCTGAGCCCCCAGAACATATGTATCAGAGGACTGCGCTCTCTGGCCTCAATGTCCATTTAGGAGGATGGACATTATCCTAAAGAGACTTGATGCCCCAGCGTGAGAAGATAGCTGGAGGAGAGCACCCTCTCAAAGACGATCAGAACAGAGTTCCTAGGCCTGGGGCAGCATTTGTGATATAAATAAGTAAAATAATTAATACATTAAAGAATAAATATAAGAAGCTTAATATATTTTAATTGGTAGATTGACACAGACTAAGGAAGCAAGATAAAGGGACCTTCACCTCTACTATCTTTCTTCAGTCTGAGCTTTTGTCAAATCTCATTAACATTGAATCCAATTAGAAAAGTTTTTAAAATTCATGGAGTTAAAAAGAAGGTCCTAATGAGACAAAGAAGAGAATAAAGAAGGCTTTATGATGTAACTGGGATCAAGAAGAGGTGCTTCATAATGTTGAAAAGAATACAACAGGTTCACACACACAAACATACTCACACAAAAGGATGAAAGGTTTAATGAATGGATAGATAGATTTTGATACCTTTATTATAATTGTCATTCTAATGAGCATATATTAACATTTAAAATCATTTATTTCATGTCTTAGAATCTAACATGCAATAAAATATGATGATATTTTGTATAAATAAATAAAAGTATAAGTGTCTAATTCTATATAAGTATAAATGATAAGTATGTCTATTTATCAAAGGACAAGTATAACTAAAGAGATAACTTCATAACCATTTGAAATTACAATGACCTTTAAGGGCATGTTCAGAAATAAATAAAGACAGTAGATTTTGTAACAACTGAACCAAAATCTGGAGAAGTGTCAAGTTAAATGAAACCAGTCATTACTTCAAGAAGATCCACAGCAAGGTTGAGTCATCACCAGTTTTCCTGAAATTCTTTCTTCAGATTGCACCATCTTCATTGCAAACTAATGAAAAAATGACTCTCAACTGCATTATTAATGTGCAGTCACTCTTGAAGGATGACGTCAAAATGTGTACAATGGGGAGATTTAGTAGTATCTGACAAGTTTTGTTTTTTAGGATAATGAAACTTTTCTGTACGATTTTATCCACCACTGTGAAGACAAAGAGTTTACTTATATTTTATCTGTCTATGGAAGGTTTACTGCTTATACATTCCCAGAGTGTATCTCTTTCTTCCTCCCTCTCTCTATCTCTACTCTCTCTGTAGTGTGTGTATATGCACACTCTCATGTGCTTGCAAAGACCACAAGAAGATTGTACATGTTCTACTCTACCAATCTTGACTTTTTCCCAACCTTTATGTCTTTATTTTAAGATTTTTTAACCCATAATCCCCCAATTTGTGTTATCTCTATACTACTAGGAGCCACACTCTTAAGAAAAGCAATTTTCCTTCAGAAGCTTTCAAAGTTCCATAGCTCCACATTTATAAGTGGAGGTACATGAACCTCTTCCTAGACTTACTGGTGCTTTTTTTCTGCCTTTTATAATTAGGGGAACTCTTTCTTCCTTTTTTTCTTATTCTTTTGACTTAAATCATAAAATAGTATTTTTATTAGAAGTTTTCTTTATTTACATTGCAAATTTTATCCCCTCCAACCCCCGCTGCACCCCCTGCCCAATCCCATTTTTCTTCTCCCTGCTCACTAACCCACCCACTCCAGCTTCCCTGTCCTGGCATTCCCCTATACTGGGGCCTCAAGGTTTCCATTTAAATAGTGTTCCTTTCATGTACCCCCATCTGTGCTTGGTAATATCTTCCTAGGCAAAAGGAAACAAAACTCATAGCATAGTGATTTATTATGTATACTAAGATTTTGGTTACTAATTTACAATATCTTCCATAAAGATTTGTATTTTTGCAAATGTATACGTACATTTTATTCTTTCTGCTGTGGAAATTCTTGAACCTTATTTGCCAAGATGCATGTTACAAAAGTGCATCCACTTAGTACTCCTTATTTAAGTTGTCAAAAGCATAGAGATTCTTGAGTGGATCTAATGAAGTTAATAAATTTATAAGTAGGTTTTATATCAATCTTCAAATGCTAACAGCTTAACAATTTTAAACACTGAAATATAGGAAACACGATTTTGTGGCAAGTTACAAAACAAAAGAAAAAGAGCTGTCCCTGTAGAGCTTTGTAAGAGTACAAGGATGGATGTCTCTTGTCCTATGATATTAGCATCAAGGATGCTCTGTACATCTGCCACACTTGCTCTCCCTTGTGCTCAGCAGCTCTGCAATTCAGCTCCAAGGACTCAGATGAGCTAGGGGAACAAGTGGCCTTAACCAAAGGTAACTGAGACCCTTGAATCACATATTCATTTGAGTTGTAGTTCTTTTATTCAAGCTTGGTAAAGTGATAAATATGGGTCTAAGAGCTGATGGACACCGAATAAATACAATATACAAATGAAAGGACAGTACTTAACTTCTTTACAGGTTAACCAAAATAAGGAAAAAATATGAAGAGATTTAGCTGATCATGATTTCCTATGCTATGAGTTTTGTTTCATAGGAAGTCATTACCTACCGCACATGGGGGTAAATGAAAGGAACACTATTTAAATGAAAGGTCCTTTTATTTGTATCAATAATAAAATGTGACATTAAAGCAAATTGTTTTACTCTTCTGAGTTCAAAAGCCTATCTGAAAGTCTGCGTGAAAAGATATGTTTTACTGAGCTTTACAGATTAATGGTGAGTTATTAAAGGAACTGAAAGTTCTATAAAAATAAATATTAAATAAATGTATAATTAAGATGTATAAATTATTTTATTTTAAAGTTGCTCTATTTTGTTATCTGAGTAAGTGTTTTCCATGTAGCCAAAGCTGGACTTAAACTCACTATGTAGCTGAGCATGGCCTTGGATTCTTCATCTACTTGCCTTTACCTCTCAAGTCTTTGGGTATAACTGTATTCTATGATAGCTGTGGAAGTTACACATTTTCAAATATTAAAATATTAGTATATATGAGTATATGAAATTATATATATTACATCTACATTATAAATAATATATAATGTATATATGTATATCTTGCAATTTTCTACTCTAGCCTTACTTCCCACTGTTAATAACTTTCATTGCCCTTTAGATGCAATGCAATTAATTTATGTAACTCTAATATGTAAACTTTATATACGTATTCAAGAATCTAATAGAGCATTCGTTAATGTGAGTGGTTAAGCAGTATTGAGTTTTATACTCTACTCCATATTTCAAAACTTTTATTATGTGCATTCTACCAGCACTGAAATTTCTGAGGTTTGCACTATGCTGGACTGCAATTCACTGACTAAAGTTTCCATAATTGTAGAATCCATTCTGGAATTATTATCACTCATTTCAGTTGTTAATGTCTTTGAAGTCTCTGTAGTTACTGTCTGATACTTCAACAGTCTATCAAAGCACAATTGACTCAAATGCCATAAAGAAGGGGTTCTCAACCTGTGGGTCATGACCTTTTTTGGGGGGTCACATATCAGATAGTCTCTATATCAGATATTTACATTACCATTCATAGGAATAACAAAACTACAGTTATGACATAGCAATAAAATAATTTTACTGTTGGGGGTCACTTAAAGCATCACAGCATGAAGATTGAGAAGCACTGTCCTAGAGTTATCAAATTGTGGATTTCCTCTTGTGCATCATCGTTTCACAGTTCTCTGTTCATGTCAGCACGCACTTTTCAGCATCCACAATATTGTCTGCATTTGGTGAATGTATATGGGAAGTATCCCCAGGTGGGGCAGTCTCTGGATAGCCTTTCCTTAAGTCTGTGCTTCACACTTTGTCTCTGTATTTTCTCCCAGGAGTATTTTGTTCCCCATTCTAAAAAGGACTGAAGCATCCACACTTTGGTCTTCCTTCTTTTTGAGCTTCATGTGGTCTGTGAATTGTATCATGGGTATTCAGAACTTTTGGGCTACTATCCATTTATCAGTGAGTGCATACCATATGTGTTCTTGACAAAGGAGCTAAAACAATCCTGTGGGGAAAAATACAGCATTTTTAATCAATGGTGTTGGTTCAACAGGCAGTCAGCATGTAGAAAAATGCAAATTGATCCATTCTTATCTTCTTGTACAAAGCTCAAGTCTAAGTAGATCAAGGACCACATAAAACTAGATATACTGAAACTAATAGAAAAGAAAGTGAGGAAAAGCCTCAAGCACATGGGCACAGGGGAAAATTTCCTGAACAGAACACCAATAGCTTATGCTCTAAGATCAAGAATTAACAAATGGGATTTCATAAAATTACAAAGCTTCTGTAAGACAAAGGACACTGTCAATGGGAAAAATCAGCAACCAACAGATTGGGAAAAGATCTTTACCAATACTACATCCTATACAGGACTGATACCCAATATATACAAAGACTCAAGAAGTTAGACTCCAGAGAACCAAATAACACTATTAAAATATGAGGTACAGAGCTAAACAAAGAATTCTCAACCAAGGAATATCGAATGGTTGAGAAGCACCTAAAGAAATGTTCAACATCCTTAGTTATTAGGGAAATGCAAATCAAGACAACCCTGAGATTTTACCTCCCACCAGTCTGAATGGTTAAGATCAAAAACTCAGTTGACAGCAGAAGCTGGTAAGGATGTGGAGAAAGAGAAACACTCCTCCACTACTGGTGGGATTGAAACCTGGTACAACCACTTTAGAAATCTGTTTGGCGGTTTCTCAGAAAATTGGACATAGTACTAATGGAGGACCCAGCTATACCACTCCTGGGTATATACCCAGAAGATGCTCTAACATGTAATAAGAACACATGCTCCACTATGTTCATAGCAATCTTATTTATATTATCCAGAAGCTGGAAAGAACCCAGATGTTCTTCAACAGAAGAATGGATTCAGAAAATGTGGTATATTTACACAATGGAGTACTACTCAGCCATTAAAAACAATGAATTCATGAAATTCTCAGGCAAATGGATAGAACTTGAAAATATCATCCTGAGTGAGGTAACCCAATCACAAAAAGCAAACATGGTATATAGTCACTGATAAGTGGATATTAGCCCCAAAGCTTGGAATACCAAAGATGTAATTCACAGACCAAAGGAAGCTCAAGAAAAAGGAAGACTGAAGTATGGATAATTTGGTCCTTCTTAGAAGGGGGATCAAAATACCCATGGGAGTAGATACTAAGTGTGGAACAGAGACTGAAGGAAAAACCATCCAGAGACTGCCCCACCTGGAGATCCATTCCATACACAGTCACCAAACTGAGACACTATTGTGGATCCCAACAAGTGTTTGCTGACAGGAGCCTGATATAGCTGTCTCCTGATAGGTCCTGCCAGTGCCTGACATATTCAGAGGTAGAAGCTCTCCACAACTATTGGACTGAGGACAAGGCACCCAATGGAGGAGCTTGAGAAAGGACTGAAGAATCTGAAGGAACTTGCAGCCCCATAGGAGGAACAACAATATGAACCAACCACTACCCCCAGAGCTCCCAGGGACTAAACCGCCAACCATAGAGTACACATGGCAAGACCCATGGCTCCAGTTTCATATGTAGCAGAGGATGGCCTTGTTGGACATCAATGGTAGAATAGGCCTTTAGTCCTAAGAAGGCTCGATGCCCCAGTGTCCCAAGTCAGGGAAGCTGGAGTGGGTGGGTTGGTGAGCAGGGGGAGGGGAGAAGGGATAGGGGATTTTCTGGGGGTAGGGGGTATAACCAGGAAAGGGAATAAAATTTGAAATGTAAACAAAGAAATTATCTAATTAAAAAAAAATAAGTGACACATTACAGTTTTTCATCTGAGTAAATTTAGCCAACTATTATAAAGCATTGTTGTATCTCTCTATCTTCACTAGTGGATGTGACTTCCTCTGTATTTTATAGTGTCTGCAGAGTTCTTTAGTCCTGATTTATCTGCAGAGTACACAGTCATATGCTCACTGCCCTCTGCCTTACAACATAAAACCTGTACTTGTAGGCTTTAGCATGGAGAAAAACAAGCAGACTCTCCTAAGAAACTTTATCTCACTAGTCCTCATCAGCAGTGAGGGGAAAAGGATCTGCATCATTTAGAAGTTCCTAAAAACAGAGGAAAGGATTTACATGAGTAAGTCATTCTTTTGGTTCTTGCCTTTATATCACCTCAATTTTGATCCATTGTTTCATGGAGATCAAGCCACAAATCTGCTTAATTCTCCCTTCAGATCAGCCTGCTGAGAGTAGAATGACATCAAGACTCCCTTTCTGAACAGGGAGTGAAGACTTTCCATACCTTGGTAGTCATTTCCTAATGTTATAATAAAAATGTCTCTGCAAATAAACTTCATTTCCTTAACAATTTAAAAGTCAACAGTATGTGTAACATGAAATCTTTCTGTACTTTTTTTTCTTACTGTTTATTCTAATGTCTTATTAGTAGATACAGGCCACTTTATTGCCATTTGATTGATGGTTTATTTTTAAAACACTATAGCAAATTTAAAATTGTTTACTATCTTACTGTTATTTTTTCTCTCATCATCCTTGTTGAATATTAGAGTCCTTTTCCTTTTCAGTCTTTTTGTTGTTAAACTTTGAGACAGGGTATCACTATTTCTTAGGTGCCTTGGGACTAATTATGGAAACCATGTTAGCCTCCAACTTTTAAGAGATCTTCTTGGCTCTGCTTTCTGACTGCTGACATTAAAGCCATGTGCTACCACACCCTGCAACACTCAATATTTCTGCTGGGACTCTTAATGGAACTCTGATTGCTACATCTTGTCATCGTTATTGTAAGCTATGCAGAAAAGTAGACAGACAATAATCTTATCATTCTCTGAATGAATAAGGTATATCCAAAATTATCTAAGCAAAAAGTGTGATTCATCATTCAGAAGAATAAGTATATCTGCAAAATGATATTGGGTTTGAGATACTCCTCTTAAATTTGTAGTAACACATTTAAGAGTTAGTAGAACTAGGTGGCATACATCTGGAAACCAACTACGAAAAGTCTAAAGAAAAATATTACAAATTAAAGGCCAGTCTGAACCATAGAGTAAGGTCAAGTTTCACAGATGTATGCCTGATATATACGGTGAATCCTTGCCTCAAAATGAAAAAAGATAAAGAAAACATGGCTGAGAATGAAACTGGGGTGTAACTTTATCTAGCATGGCAAAGCACCTACGATGGTATAAAATACCTGAATTTATGCATCAGGCAATTTTAAATCTTTTAATGAGGATCCCCCTTCATGTAACAATATTTATAATAAAAGGAAAAATAGAGTCCCTAATATCATGAAATATTTGAATATCTCATACTAGAAAATAAAAAATATAAACTAAACATATAAAGAGTGGTGTTCCAAACATCTGTTTTAGTATATAAAATAGTTTAATGTTATTTTTTTGCACATCTAAGCAACATTTTTATTTTTAATTTTTTTAATTATAGTCAATTTGTGTTTCTCTGTGATATCAGAAGTTCATTCTTGTTTATATTGGACATTTATATATCTTTAGAAGAAGTTTTATTTAAACTCTGTTAATTTTTGAAAAATATTAAGTTTTGCATATATTAGAGATAATATTTGTATCAGACATATGATTTTCAAATATCCCCTCTCTCCATGTGGATTTTTCTTTTCCTTGATTAATAGTGTAGAAATTGAACAAAGTGGAAAACTATTAAGTAACAATTACATTGTAATAATCAGGAAAAACTGACAAATTTAAAGTGTGTGTATGTGTGTGTGTGTGTGGGTCAGTGTGTCAGTGTGTGTGTGTCAGTGTGTGTGTGTCAGTGTGTGTGTGTCTGTGTCTCTCTTTGTGTGTATGTGTGTGTGTGTCTGTCTGTATGTGTCTATGTGTCAGTATGTGTCTCTGTGTATATATCTGCCTGTTTGTGTCTCTTTGTGTATGATCTTCAGAATTTTAACTCAACAAAAAACTGTCTTTATTTAACATCACTTTTCAACATATTTTTATTGAATAATAGTGAAAGAAAGAGAAATGTCCAAGTTCCTGTGCTTTCTGATCCATTGATTTGTTCTACGACCTTCTGTCTTGACACTGTCGGACCTCAATTTCACAATCTATAAAACCATTCCTGTTAGATTTACCTTTTGATCCATTACTCTAACTCTGGATACTTTAGGAGAAAGGAAAAAGATGACACAGCCACCCCATCCTTTATACCTTGTTGTGGAAAATAATGAATGCTTTGCATTGATATTTATGTCACCCTATGATCTAGATTTTAAAGTTTGTGTTTTTAATTATATTCCTATATTACATGTAAATGAAGAGGCTGCATTATCATAAATGAACAAAATTCAGATGCAAAAGAAAATTCAATGATTTGACATTTAGCTGGTAAACTACAGAAATGATGCCTTGTGACAGCAAAATTATGTTTGTACATTAAATTCTTTCTTCTTGTCTAGAAAAAAATAGGCAAGTTCACTTCTAATGGCAGTGAATTAAGAGATGACGCTAGTGCTTTTGTATAAAAGATGAGCTTAGTAGACTCTGTAGGCAGACAAATGTGATGCTGTCTGTCTTGCAGTTGGAGAGTGTTTTGTTCTTTACTATATGTAATTATATGAAGAAATTGAAAAGAAAACCCAAGCACAGTGAATACTAGACTTTAAACTTCATATAAACTGATGCAAATATACTCAAATATATGTCTGTGTTTGTAATTTCATCAGTGTGATTTGAAAATTCATAGGGAAGAACTCTAGAATCTCTTCAATGTCTTTGCAGTGTTATTTTTAAGGTTCCTATTATAATTTTTACTTAAAAGTTTTTTAATTTAAATATATGTTGGTCATATTCTTTTTCTAAATTTTTTATTAGATATTTTCTTTATTTACATGTCATATGATATCTCCTTTCCCAGTTTAACCTCTGAAAAAAGAAAGAACAAACAATAACAGATAATAAAATAAAATCATGTTCACTCCCCCTCCCCCTGCTCATCAACCCACCCTCTCCCACTTCCTGGCCCTGGCATTCCCCTACACTGGGGCATAGAACCTTAACAGGGCCAAGAGTCTCTTCTCCCACTGATGACCTACTAGGCCATCCTCTGCTACATATGCAGCTGTTGACATGAGTCCCACCATGTGTACTGTTTGGTTGGTGGTATATTCCCTGCGAGCTCTGAGGGCACTAATTAGTTCATATTGTTGTTGGTCCTAAGAGGCTGCAAACCCTTCAGCTCCATTGGTCCTTTCTCTACCTCCTTCATTGGGGACCCTGTATTCAGTTCAATGGATGGCTGTGAGCCTCTACTTCTGTATTAGTTGGGCACTCTCAGAGCCTCTAAGGAGACAGTGATATCAGGCTCCTATCAGCCAGCAGCTGCTGGCATCCACAAGAGTACCTGCATTTGATGATTGAATATGAGAAGGATTGCCAGGTAGAGCAGTCTCTGGATTATTCTTCCTTCAGTCTCTGCTCCACAGTTAGTTTCTGCAACTCCATCCATGGGTATTTTGTTTCCCCTTTTAAGAAGGAACAAAGTATCCACACTTTGGTCTTCCTTCTTCTTGAGTTTCTTGTCCTTTGTGCTTTGTACTTTGTGTATTCTGATCATCTGGGCTAATATCCACTTATCAGAGAGTACATACCATGTGTGTTTTGTGATTGGGTTACCTCATTCAGGATGATACTCTCCAGATCCATCCATTTCCCTAAGAATTTCATGAAGTCATTGTTTTTAATAGCTGAGTAGTACTCCATTGTGTAAATGTACCACATTTTCTGTATCCATTCCTCTGTTGCAGGACATCTGGGTTGTTTCCAGTTTCTGGTTATTATACATAAGGCTGCTGTAAACATAGTGGAGCATGTGTTCTTATTACATGTTGGAGCATCTTCTTGGTATATGTTCGGGAGTGGTATAGCTGGGTCCTCTGGTAGAACTATGTCAAATTTTCGGAGGAACCACCAAACTGATTTCCAGAGTGGTTGTACCAGCTTGCAATTCCATCAGCAATGCAAGAGTGTTCTTTTTTCTCCACAACCTCTCTAGCATCTACTATCACCTGAGTTTTTTATCCTAGCCATTCTGAGTTGTGTGAGGTCGAATCTCAGGGTTGTTTTGATTTCCATTTCCCTGATGAGTAAGAATGTTGAACACTTCCTTAGGTGCTTCTCAGCCATTTGATATTCCTTGGTTGAGAATTCTTTGTTTCGCTCTGTACTCCAATTTTAACAGAGTTATTTGGTTCTCTGGAGTCTAACTTCTTGAGTTCTTTGTGTATATTGGTTATTAGACCTCTATCAGATATAGCTTTGGTAAAGATCTTTGCCCAATTTGTGGGTTGCCATTTTGTCCTATTGATAGTGTCTTTTGTCTTACAGAAGCTTTGTAACTTTATGAGGTCCCATTTGTCAATTTTTGTTCTTAGAGAGTAAGCTATTGGTGTTCTGGTCAGGAAATTTTTCCCTGTGCCCATGTGCTTGAGACTTTTCCTCACTTTCTTTTCTATTAGTTTCAGTATATCTGGTTTTATGTGGAGTTCCTTGATCCACATGGACTTAAGCTTTGTACAAGGAGACAGGAATGGATCCATTTGCATTCTTCAACCATTCTTCAACATGCTAAACTCCACTTGAGCCAGCACCATTTTTGTAAAATGCTGTCTTTTTTCCACTGGATGGTTTTAACTCCTTTGTCAAAGATCAAGTGACCATAGGTGTATGGTTTCATTTCTGGGTCTTTAATTTTATTCCACTGATCTACCTGCTTCTCACTGTACCAATACCATTCTTCTGATATCTTCTTCAATTTCCTGCTCCAGAGACTTGAACTACTTGTCATAAATATCTTTTATTTGCTTAGTCACACCAAGGTATTTTATATTATTTGTGACTATTGTGAACGGTGTTGTTTTCCTAAATTCTTTTGCAGCTTGTTTATTTTTTATTTAGAATAAGGCCACTGATTTGCTTGAGTTAATATCCAGCTACTTTACTGAAGCTGTTTATCAGGTTTAGGAGCTCTCTGGTGGAATTTTGGGGGTCACTTAAGTATACTATCATATCATCAGCAAATAGTGATAATTTGACTTCATCCTCTCCAATTTGTATATCTTTGATCTCCTTTTTGTGTTTTTGTTTTTTTTCTCAACACAGGGTTTCTCTGTGTAGCCTTGGCTGTCCTGGAACTCACTCTGTAGACCAGGCTGGCCTCAAACTCAGAAATTCATCTGCCTCTAGCTCCCAAATGCTGGGATTAAAGTCATGCACCACCACCACCCAGCCCTTTGATTTCCTTTTGTTGTCTAATTGCTCTGGCTAGGACTTCAAGTACAATATTGAGTAGGTAAGGAGAGAGTGGGCAGCCTTGTCTAGTCCCTGATTTTAATGGGACTGCTTCAAGTTTCTCTTCACTTAGTTTGATGTTGGCTACTGGTTTGCTATATAGTGCTTTTACTATGTTTAAGTATGGGCCTAGAATTCCTGATCTTTCCAAGACTTTTATCATGAAGGGATGTTGGACTTTGTCAAATGCTTTCTCAGCATCCAATGAGATCGTCATATGTTTTTTTTTCTTTGAGTTTGTTTATATAGTGAATTATGTTGATGGATTTCTGAATATTGAACCATCCCTGCATCCCTGGGATGAAGCCTACTTGATCATGATGGATGATTGTTTTGATGTGTTCCTAGATTCAGTTTGCAAGAATTTTATTGAGTATTTTTGCATTGATATTCATGAGGGAAATTGATCTGAAGCTTTCTTTCTTTGTTAGGACTTTGTGTGGTTTAGGTATCAGAGTAATTGTGGCTTCATAGAATGAATTGGGTAGAGTACCTTCTGTTTCTATTTTGTGGAATGGTTTGAGGAGTATTGGTATTAGATCTTATTTGAAGGTCTGATAAATCTCTGCACTAGACCCATCTGGTCCAGGGCTTTTTGGGTGGGGGGCTTTGAGATTATTAATGACTGTTTCTATTTCATTAGCAGATATGGGACTGTTTAGCTCATTTATCTGATCTTGATTTAACTTTGGTACCTGATATCTATGTAGAAAATTGTCCATTTCATCCTGGTTTTTCAGTTTTGTTGAGTATAGGTTTTTGTAGTAGGATCTCATGATTTTTTTGGATTTCCTCAGTGTCTGTTGTTATGTTTCCCTTTTCATTTCTGATCTTGTTAATTATGATGACGTTTCTGTACCCTCTAGTTAGTCTGGCTAAGGGTTTACCTATTTTTTTGACTTTTCTCAAAGAATCAGCTCCTGGTTTAGTTCATTCTTTGTATGGTTCTTTTTGTTTCCATTTGATTGATTTCCATCCTGAGTTTGATTATTTCCTGCTTTCAACTCCTCCTAGCTGAATTTGATTCTTTTTGTTCTAGAGTTTTGCTGAGTATAGTAGCCTGGGCTGGCAATTGTGTTCTCTTAGGATCTGTATGACATCAACCCAGAATCTTCTGGCGAGAAGTCTAATGTAATTGTGATAGGTCTGTCTTTATAGGTTACTTGACCTTTTTCCCTCACTGCTTTTCATATTCTCTCTCTCTCTCTCTCTCTCTCTCTCTCTCTCTCTCTCTCTCTCTCTCTCTCTCTCTCTTTCTCTCTCTCTCTCTCTTTTGTGCATTTGGTGTTTTGACTATTATGTGACAGGAGGAATTTCTGGCCCATACTATTTGGATTTCTATAGGCTTCTTGTATGTTCATGGGCATCTCTTTCTTTAGGTTAGGGAAGTTTTCTTCTATAATTATGTTGAAGATATTTACAGGCTTTTTAAGTTGGGAGTCTTCACTCTCTTCTTTACCTATTATCCTTAGGTTTGGTCTTCTTATTGTGTCCTGGATTTCCTAGATGTTTTGGGTTAGGAGCTTTTTGCATCTTATGTTTTCTTTGACTCTTGTGTCAATGTTTTTTTATGGTATCTTCTTCACCTGAGATTCTCTCTTCTATCTCTTGTATTCTGTTGGTGATGCTTGAAACTTCTTCTGACTTCTTTCCTAGGATTTCTATCTCCAGAGTTGTCTCTTTTTGTGATTTCTTAATTGTTTCTGTTGGGATTCGAGTCACGGAGGACGCGTCTGCAGACATCAGGCACAAACAGTTCCACATGTAAGAGGTTTAATTGGAAGGGGGTAGGG
>NW_022196903.1:16520253-16535209 GCF_008632895.1 Mastomys coucha
GGTGAACCCAATGGATTCTGGGAATATGGAGGCTGTTGCCTTGGCAACAGGTCTGTGGACCCGCCCATATCTGCCGCCGTTTCTGGATGCTAACAGTTTCTACTTCCATTTTTTTAGGTCCTGGATGATTTTGTTTAATTCCTTCACTTGTTTAGTTGTGCTTTCCTATAATTCCTTAAGGGATTTTTGTGTTTCCTCTTTAAGGGCTTGTACCTGCTTACCTGTGTTTTCCTGTATTTCTTTAAGGGAGTTATTCATGTCCTTCTTAAATTCTTCTATCACTATCATGAGATATATTTTAGATCCAAATCTTGCTTTTCCCCTGTTTTGGGATATCCAGGACATGCTGTGTTGGAAGTACTAGGTTCTTATGAAGCCAAGTAGTCTTGGTTTCTGTTGGTAAGATTCTTGAGTTTGCCTTTTGCCATCTGTTGATCTCTGGTATTAGATGTTCTTGCTGTCTTTGGCGGGAGCTTGTTCCTCCTATGGGTCTATAAGCCTGTGTCAGCACTTCCGGAAGATCGGCTGTCCTCTGGTAAGACCTGTGAGCAGATGGTTGTGGATCATTGGTCCCTCCTGAGTCCTGGGGTCAGAGCACACCCTCAAGATAGACTCTCTGCCCTCCGGAAAGGTACAGAGAGGATTGTGGATCTGCTGTCCCTCTAGGTACAGATGGAGATAGAAAGGATCCTGTCCTAGCTGCCCTGCCACTTCTGAGGTCTATGCCTCCTGGCTCGTCCCCCCTTAGAAAGACACTGGAGGGCTGGAGAGATGGCTCAGCCATTAAAGGCTAGGCTCACAACCAAAAATATAAGAAAGACACTGGAGAGAAAATCTTGATCATATTCTTATTCCCTCCAAGTCCTTTCTTATCCCCTCCTCTTTCCTACCCACTCAACTTTAATTCCTTTCTCAATATAACAACAAAACTCTCCAAAAAATGAAAACAAAATAAAGTACATCAAACCACAAAACAAAACACAAAAATGTAATTAAATGAAAGCACACACACAAAAGTATCCAATCCAATTATATGCTGTTTTCTCTCTCCCAGCAGGTAGGGGTTGACCTTTAGCCTCATGGCTAGATTACTCATTCATCCATTCATTACTCACTTACTCATCCACTCTTTCTTTTAAAAATATAATAAAACATAATGATTAAATAAAAACTATCATATTGAAGTTGAACAAGACAATCCAAATAAGGAGAAGGCACTGACACAGAGACCCACTTTTTTGCACACTCAGGAGTCCCATGAAAGCACTAAACTATAAGCCATAATATATACACAGAGGATCTGGTGCAGGACCAGTGAATACACTGTGAGTGTTCCTTCACTCTCTGTGAGTTCATAAGAACTTTGCCCATGTTGATTCAGAGGGCCTTATTTCCCTGTTATCCTCCAACCCCTCAGCATTTTACATTCTTTTTGCTTCCCTTTCTGCAGGGTTCCCTAAGTTCTACTGGGAAAGATTTAATGGAGACCTTCCATTTAATGCTGAGTGTTTCAAGGTCTCTCAGTCTACGTGTAATGTCTCTCTGTGAGTCTCTATCTTTGTTCTCAAAAAGTTTTTCTGATGATGGATGAGCAAGGCAGTGATCTATTTAAATCACAAAAAATAATTAGGAGTTGTTTTATCCTTACTTTTTTTTTTTCTTTTTTGGGGGCACTAATATTTGGTTTTACCCTAGGAATCTGAGAAATCTAGTTTCAGGTTCTTGGTGAACCAAGCAGTACTAAGTGTGAGTTTCCTATTATAGAAAGGGCCTTAGTTAAAATTGGTTGTTCGTTGGTTACTCACACAAACTTTGTGCCATCATTACCCTAGCGTATCTTAGATGCAGTAGGCCGTTGCAGATAAAGGGTTTATGATTGAATTTGTATTTATATTTCTTCTTTTGAGAGCATGCAAACTATGTTCTTGTACTAATAGTAATAAAACACAGGAGAGAGGATTTGTATAGGAATGAACTCAACATCTCCATCTTTAATGACATGTATACACAACATGTCTTCAAGAACAGGGTCGTAATATTAGTTAGTGGTCATTTGGCCAACAACTCGTATAACCCCATCCCAGTAGGAGAAGCTTCGCTGTTGGGACTCTGTCTCCCCCATTATTTCAACTTAGCTTGCCCTCATATCTGTATATAATTGAAGAAGTTTCTACTTTATTAGGTGTGACCTCCCCCAGCCTCAAGCAGGCTGAACCAGACCTTGTCCTTGTCACAAGCAGCTAGCCCACCTAAAGTGGAGTCTTCCCCCTTAGGTGAGGTGAGGTCTATTGTTCAGCCAAGTCTGCAACTTCCCTATAGGAGTCATGCCCTACTGAACTGCTTCAGCTGCCTTCCAGACAGAACAACAAGATGCAAATTAAGCCACAAGATTCTGGCTTACTGGGGGATGGGTTCCCTGCCTATATCTTCTCAGACTCTGAAATATACATTGGACATTAATGGGAACCTTTTGACTTGATCTGGTTAGTTCTCTCGCAGTCTGATTCTCCTATTTTCCCCAGGCATCTGCCTCTCTTTCAGGAACCCTGTTTGCGTAGCTGCTGGTGGCTACAATTAGCTTTGTATACTACCCTTCAAAACCCCTTAATTTTAGCTGTCTCTCACAATTTCCCATCCCACAACCCTCTCCTCTCTTCCATTCTCCACTTGATCCCCCATTTCAGTATCCCCTTTCTATTATAGCTATCTATTCTATTTCACATTTCCTAATGAGACCTATCTGTTTCCTCAGTTCCCTTACTCTGTACATACCTTCTATAGTTCTATTTATTGTTATCATTGCCTTTACAGATACTATCCACATATAAGTGAATAGTTACCATACTTATGATCCTGACTCTGGGCTACCTAATTCAGAGTGATTTTTTTTGTCTAATTCCATAAATTTGCCAGCAAATTTCATGATATCATTTATTTTAATAACTAGATAATATTCTGCTGTGCAAATATACCATATTTTCTTTATCCATTATTCCATTTCTACCTATTATGAATATAGCAGTAATGAACATGGGTGACTAAAAGTCTTCGTGATAGGATGAAGCATTCTTTAGGTATATAACTCTTTCCACTTCCCCTTTTGTACCATAAATACAATTGTATTGAAACAGATTCCATTAAAAAGATTTTAAATTACCTGGTTTAGAAATCCAGGATAATTACTTATACAATATACAATAAGTATTTATATTTTTATAATGAAAATAATTCTGATTTTATTAATAGTAATAATTTAATCTTGAATTTATTTAAGATGCTATATTTTCTTTTGTATTAACTATAGTTAATATAAGCAGGTAGGCAAAATGAAAGGTACAGGTAGACATATACTCCTGATGTAACATCTGCTGAACTCTAATGTAATTTGCAGATAAACTTTCTCACTAACAAAATAGGATTCAATAAGATAAACCCCACATTCCTTACCCAGAGGTTAAGTACTTGAAAATCTTGCTTTATTATTTCTTAAACTGGCTTAAAGTTCTGAACATTCATCTACATGTATTACAAATATAAATACCATCAACAAATACAGTCATAGTTCAATTGAATGTTTTTAATGTTTAAGATAGTATGCTTAAAATAGAATAAGCTGGATAAAATAAAATATTGTCTATTATATATTCTTTATCAATTTCAAAATGATATACAATTTACAAAATATATTTTCACATAATGTGTTAGTGGAAAATAATATAATTCATTCAGTATGCTTAAATTAGAATAAGCTAGATCACATTAAATAGATGTTGACTATAATTCATTTTCATTATCAATTATATAATGTTATACAATTTATAAAATATAATATAATATGAGTTAGTGAAAAAGAATAAAATTTAGTCAGCCAAGACTTTGAAATGAAGTTAAATTTAATCATTGCAATTTAAACAAAAAAAATAGAATAAAAAATTAACAATACAGGAGCAAACATTTTAAAAGAAAAACTTTTCATTAAGATAGAAAATTATAAATTTTGAATTAAAAATTCTTGTTATAAGCAAATCTTGGGGCAAATTTTATAGCCAGTCCCACAACAACCAGAGAAAGCTCTACTCCAAGGTTCTCTAACACACCCAGGATCAGAGGATTAGAGGTGAGGAGGATCAACATCTGTCACAACACAAGGAGTAACTGGGAAAAGTGGAACCCAGGTACCCAGGAACTCTGCAAGCCCAGTGGCAAGAGTTGTTTCTGGCCTGTCTTGACCGATGCCCTGAGCAGACCTGGGGCACAAAGTTTGCAGCCAGTCCCACAAAACCAAGAGGAAGCTCCAATCCCAGGAGCATTAAAAGGCCCAGGATCCCTGGAACACAGAATCACAGAATCACAGAATCACAGAGAGAGCTCTCAATTCTGAGGAGTTCTGACACAACCAGGATCACAGGAAGGACAGGCCCAAGTCATATTATCTAGGTCAGGTAACACTAGAGATAACCAGATGGCAGGAGGCAAGCATAATTACAGAAGCAACAGAAACCAAGGTTACTTGGCATCATCAGAATCCAATTCTCCCACCATAGCAAATCCTGGTCACACTATCACACCAGAAAAGCAAGATTCAGATCAAAGCTCACTTCTCATGATGATGATACAGGACTTTAAGAAGGACTTAAATAACTCCCTTAAAGAAATACAGGAGAACACAGGTAAACAGCTAGAAGCCCTCACAAAGGAAACACAAAAACTCCTTAAAGAATTACAGGAAACACAATCAAACAGGTGAAGGAAATGAACATAACCATCAAGAATCTAAAAATGGAAATAGAAACAATAAAGAAATCACAAAGAGAGATAACCCTGGAGTTAGAAAAACCTAGGAAAGAGATCAGGAGTTATAGATGCAAGATTCTCCAACAAAATACAAGAGATAGAAGAGAGAATCTCAGGGGCAGAAGATACCATAGAATACATTGACACAACAGTCAAAGAAAATGCAAAAAGCAAAAAGATCCTAACAAAAACATTCAGGAAATCCAGCACACAATGAGAAGACCAAACCTAAGGATAATAGGTATAGAATAAGGTGAAGACTCCCAATGTAATGGGCCAATATCTTCAACAAAATTATAGAAGAAAACTTCTCTAACCTAAAGAAAGAGATTCCCATGAACATACAAGAACCTTACAGAACTCCAAATAGACTGGACCAGAAAAGAAATTCCTCCTGTCACATAATAATCAAAACACCAAATGCATTAAAAAAAGAAAGAATTTTAAAAGCAGTAAGGGAAAAAGGTCAAGTAACATACAAAGACAGGCCTATCAGAATTACACCAGACTTCTCACCAGAGATTATGAAAGCGAGAAGATCCTGGGCAGATGTCATACAGACCCTACAAGAACACAAATGCCAGCCCAGGCTACTATATCCAGCAAAACTCTCAATTACCATGGATGGAGAAAACAAGATATTACATGACACAACAAAATTTATACAATATCTTTCCACAAATCCAGCCCTACAAAGGATAATAGATAGAAAACACAAACATAAGGAGCAAAACTGCACCCTAGAAGAAAGAAGAAAGTAATTTTTCAACAAATACACACAAATGTAATTTCCCCTCTAACAACAAAAATAGCAGGAAGAAACAATCACTTTTCTTAATATCTTAATATGAAAATTAATATTACCAATATATCCTAATTATTTGAATATAAGGAATTAGAAATTCCAAATAGAATTTTTTTGGCTGTCATCTAGTGGTCTCTCTAATTTGGTAATTGGAGAAATAGGTCCAACATTGTACAATCCATATACACTTTCTGCTTGTTTGTACATGACAGTGTCTTGCTGTGCACCACATAATGATCTTGAAATCATGCTTCTCTTATCTTAGCCTCTCTATTAGTAGGATTGTGTACTTGATGTTTTTACACTATACTATGTTTTTCAGAACAGCTTACATATTTCAAATGGATTTATACAGCTGAAAGAAATATAGGCAATTAACTTGGTAGGTGGCTTGTAAGAGAACAACAAAAACTGAGACTGAATCCTTTGCTTGAGGTTTGTAACTACTGAATGTAATTTGAAGAAGACTACTTTATAAGTTACTCTTTCTCTGAGATGAATGTTTTTCAAAATCATCAAAGTCAATGAACCAGATTCTTACCCTCACCTAATGTCTGTGCCACCCTCCAAGCAGAGCCATTGTTCATTGAAACAGTTGGTGAATGACTTTATGGATAGACCTTCTTAATACACACACCACATCATAAATGAATGTAACCTGTTCTCTGTGGGCTGAGAATGAAGACAATGACTCAAGTCAAATAGCTTTGAACATAGCAGGAAATCTGTATCCAAAAATCATTATTACAATTCATTCTTTGGTGCAGCAGAATTGTCAACTCTCAGCTTAGCTACGATGGAGGTAAAATCCTTTGGTGATGTGAGGTTCATTGAAGTACAGCCTTATTACAATGAAATCCAATGTCTAAAAATTGTTCCTATTTTGGGCTCATACCCCTGTGAGAACCAAGATTTTAAGCTCTACTAAAAACAAAACAAAACAAACAAACAAACAAAAAGACTTTATTTATGTTCATTTAAAAAAAACTAGTAGTGATGTATTATTTTAAAATATACAGTTAATATGTTTAAAGTTTTTTAAAATTTATATTGAGAAAAATGTTTTTTCAGTATTGCTGTAGACAAGCATCTACATAAGACTTCAATTTATTGTTCTTTTATATCAAATAATTTTTATGAAACTCATTTTACTGTTATAATTATACATTTTAAAGAATATGATAAAATAAAAAACGAAAAGTATTGCAGGTATTTAAGAAGGGTCTCTGGGAGGAGTTGGTGTACAAAAGGGAAACAAGAATGTGATGTAATTCTATTTACGTAGAAAATGTTTTTAAATGTTAACAAATTCAGATAAATTGAAATCATGTATCTTTTTTCTCATCATAATGCAATAAAACAATAATCAATAAAAAGTAAATCAATAAAAATTCTTGTTATTTTATTGAAATTCTGATAAAGTATCTATTTTTTCATTGTATGTATATGGGTGTCTTATCTGCATTTTTATCTGCATCCACTTGTGTGCTTGGTGACTAAGGAAACAAGAAGAAGATATATTCTTGCGGAACTGAAGTTAAAGACACTTAGGTGCTACCATGTGAATTCTGGAAATGGAACCTAAGTCCTCTATAAGAGGAGTCAGTGCTCTTTTATTTCTTAATTTTTTATTTTTTCTTGGATATTCTCTTTAATTACATTTCAGATGTCTCTTTTCCCAGTTAGTCCCCCACAAATACCCTATCTTACCCCCCCCTGCTTCTATGACGGGTTTGCCACACCCACCTACTCCTACCTCCCTGCCCTCAAATTCCCCTATACTGTGGCATCAAACCTTCATAGAACCAAGGTCCACTCCTCCCATTGATGAACGACAAGACCATCATCTGCTATATATTCATCATGTGCTACATATGCAGCTAGAGCCATGGGTCCCTCCATGTGTATTGTTTGGTTGGTGGTTTAGTCCCTGGGAGCTCTGGGAGGTCTTGTTGATTGATATCAATGTTCTTCCTATGGGGTTGCAAATTCCTTCAGCTCCTTCGGTCTTTTCTCTAACTCCTTTATTAGTGTCTTAGTCAGGGTTTCTATTCTTGCACAAACATCATGATCATGAAGCAAGTTGGGGAGGAAAGGGTTTATTTGGCTTACTTCCACATTGCTGTTGATCACCAGAGAAAGTCAGGACTGGAACTCAGGCAGGTCAGGAAGCAGGAGCTGACGCAGAGGCCATGGAGAGATGTTTCTTACTGGCTTGCTTCTCCTGGCTTGCTCAGCCTGCTCTCAGCCCAAGACCTCTAGCCCAGGGATGGCACCACCCACAAGGGGCCCTACACCTTGATCACTAATTGAGAAAATGCCCCACAGCTGGATCTCATGGAGGCACTTCCACAACTGATGCTCCCTTCTGTGATAACTCCAGCCTTTGTCAAGTTGACACACAAAACTAGCCAGTACAACTGGGGACCCCATTGGGGAACTCAGTCCTATGGTTGGCTGCAAGCATCTACCTCTGTATTTGTTAGGCTCTGGTTGAGCCTCTCAGGAGAGAATTATATCAGACTCCTGTCAGCAAGCATGTCTTGGCAACCACAATGGTGTCTGAGTTTGGTGACTATATATGGGATAGTTCACCAGATGACATCACCAGATGGGGCAGTCTTTGGATAGCCTTTTCTTCAGACTCTGCTCCACACTTTGTCTCTGTATTTGCTTCCACGAGTATTTTCTTCCCTTTCCTAAGAAGGATCCATTCTTTGGTCTTCCTTCTTCTTGAGATTCATGTAGTCTGTGAACTGTACCTTGGGTATTCCGAGCTTTAGGGCTAATATACACTTATCAGTGAGTGCATACCATATGTGTTCTTATGTTATTAGGTTACCTCACTCAGGATGATATTTTCTAGTTCCATTCATTTGCCTAAGAATTTCATGAAGTCATTGCTTACAATAGCTGAGTAGTACTCCATGTGTAAATGTACCACATTTTCTGTATTCATTCCTCTGTTGAATGATGTCTGGGTTCTTTCCAGTTTCTGGTTATTATAAATAATGCTGCTATGAACATAGTGGAGCATGTGTCCTTGTTATATGTTGGAGCATCTTCTGGGTATATGCCCAGGAGTGGTATAGCTGGATCCTCCAATAGTACAATGTCTAATTTTCTGGCAACCACCAGAGTGGTTGTACCAGCTTGCAATCCCACCAACAATGGAGGAGTGTTCTTCTTTCTCCACAACCTCTCCAGCATCTGCTGTCACCTGAATTTTTTATCCTAGCCATTCTGACAGGTGTGAGGTGGAATCTCAGGGTTGTTTTCATTTGCATTTCCCTGATGACTAAGGATTTTGAAGACTTCTTTATGTGCTTCTTGGCTATTTGTTATTCCTCAGTTGAGAATTCTTTGTTTAGCTCTGTATCCCGTTTTTAATAGGACTACTTGATTATCTGAGTTCTTTGTATATATTGGATATTAGCCCTCTACATGATGTAGGATTGGTAAAGATCTTTTCCCAGGGGCTGAAAAGATAGCTCAGTGGTTAAGAGCACTGACTGTTCTTTTGAAGGTCCTGAGTTCAAATCCCAGCAACCACATGGTGGTTCACAACCATCTGTAATGAGATCTGAAGCCCTCTTCAACAATAAATAAATCTTAAAAAAACAAAAGATGTTTTCCTAATTTCTCGGTTGCCATTTTGTTGATTGACAGTATCCTTTACCTTACAGAAGCTTTGCCATTTAATGAGGTCCCATTTGTTGATTCTTGATCTCATAGCATAAATCATTGGTATTCTGTTCAGGAACTTTTCCCCTGTGCCCCTGTGTTCGAGGTTCTTCCCCACTTTCTCCTGAATTAGTTCCAGTTGATCCACTTGGACTTGAGCTTTGTACAAGGAGAAAAGAATGGGCTGGTCAGTGCTCTTAACTATTCTCCAGAAACATTACCTAATTTTGGATTCCTAAATACTGTCATGTCATTTTCTTTCTCTGAATGAACCCAATAATTAAAAAAAATCTAAATAATCCAATAATAGAATCTTACATATTACCACACAAACTCTATTTATGCTAGTTATTTCAAGGGAAATAAACTAGAAACGAAGCCTTTTTCTCTCAAATATAGATACATTTTGTTGTTTGTGTTTCTTCAGAGGGATATTCTTTCCCTATGAACATTCTGCAAATGTCAGCACTTAGGAGTAAGTGTTAAAACACTTAGATACAAATATTATTCTATGCTCTTTATTATTTTGATTATTAATATCAGAAAATAGCTATGAATAATGTTATGATTGACTGTTTTAATAGTTATAGTCTTTGAAATAAAGAGGAACATATAATGATTTAATAAAGTAAGCTATCTCATAGATAAGATAATTATTTGTGTATACATATACACATACACATACATATACACACACACATACATATATAATTTTAAAGCTTCTTGAATATTAAGACTAAAAGAGTAAACTTTTCCTGGTGGTGACATTCAAATTTTACCACTCAGGATTGCTTAGCTATCATTTTGTCTAATCTACTAGGCAATTAAATTAAGATGCAGATTTTAACAGTTATAAGCTGTCCTCTTTGTCTCATATAGAACAGTTTGTCCCATGCTGGCTATAGAGATTTATCACCCTGCTTGTAACTATCAACCAGAAGACAATCTCTTATATGCTACCTTCTTTTCTGGACTTTTATGTAGTTTACTACATTTTAGAAACATCAGATGCTGAGAACCTCAGCATCTCAATTGTTTCTGTTGCTACTTCATACTATAATTTTACTGCTGTAATGAATCATAATGTAAATATATGTGGTTTCTGATGGGAACCTCAAATTATGTGAGCAATTTGGCTTATGTTTAGCCTCTTGTTATCTTGCATTTTGCCCCTCTGGAGTATCCTAATGAGTATGAAAGAAGAAATTGTCTAGGATACATACACACATAACATTGATAAGGGGGCTGGGATGGTTTTATGTGCAAAAATGAATTTGGTCAAATCATAGCAGGAGTTTGCATTTAGGTGCATGTTGCAATGCTCTTGTCAAATGCATACTACCACAATTTGGCTGAAATCTCGGCAATGGTATAACATTTGGTTCTTTTTGTTGTTGTTGTTGTTTTGTTTTGTTTTGTTTGTTTGTTTGTTTGAAGGGACCAAAGACAGACGGTAATACCAAAAGTATGCCTCAATGTTTATAAATGCATCACTAAGTTTGTTGTGATGGCACTAAGCTTGAGCTCCTGACAACGACACTTGCCAAATTGTATGTACAGTGGAAAAGGCTTATTTTCTCATTGGTCCTTTTTGGTAACAATATTTTAATTTTCTTCATGGAATATTAGCTGGGAAACTGAGAACAAAAAGGTAGAGTTCTTTGTAGCTCTTTGAACTTAATATTCAAACATTAATAGGATATGGATACTATTAATATGTTGTATTTCTGATTAATCTCTCTACTTTGGATTTGTAATCTGAAATTAACACAAATAATCTCTTTAGTGCAGTCCTTTCTTCCTTTGTCACACAGTCAGATCTTGTTAATCATCATTATCTTCAGAATGGTTTTCTTGCCCCATTTTCACTATTTAACATTAGCTTATTCCCCTTTTTTATGGATATTTTCTTTATTTACATTTCAAATGTTATCCTCTTTACCAATTTCCCCCTGAAATCCCCTATCCCATCTCCCCATCTCATGAGTGTGTTCCCCCACCAACTCACCCACTCCTGCCTCCCCTTCCTGGCATTCCCTACACTGGGGCATGCAGACTTCACAGAAACAAAGGGCCTCTCCTCCCTCTGATGCTAGACAAGTCCATCCTCTTCTACATACTTGGATGAAGCCATGGGTCCCTCCATGTGTATTCTTTGGTTAATCATTTAGTCCCTGGGAACTCTGGGGGTTCTGGTTGCTATTAAAAACAATGACTTCATGGAATTCTTAGGCAAATGGATGGAACTAGAAAATATCATCCCAAATGAGGTAACCCAATCACAAAAGAACACACATGGTATGTATTCACTGATAAGTAGATATTAGTCCAAATGCTCAGAGTACACCAGAGACCTGGGAGGTGAGAGACTCTCAGGTCTCAAAGAAAGGGACCTTAGATGAAATGCTTGACAGTAGGGAGAGTCCATCTCCAGCAGGAAGACAGGGCATCAAATGAGGGAGGAGGTTGCCATTCCACAGAAAACTCTGACCCATAATTGGTCTGGTCTGAAATAACTACAGGGATGAAAATGGAGAGGAGCCTGAGGAGAAGAAGGTCCATCGACAGGCCCAAAGTGGGATCCAGATGAAGGAGAGGTCCCAAGGCCTGACACTGTTACTGAGGCATTGGAGTGCTCACAAAAAGGGACCTAGCATGACTGAACTCTTGAAGATGCAAAAACACCTGAAAGAGTCAGATGCAGATGTTTGCACCCAACAGTAGACAGAAGCTGCTGACCCCTGTCCTTGAATTAGGGAAAGGCTGAAAGAATCTGAGGAGGGCAACCTTGTAGGAGGACAAGCAGTATAATTAATCTGGACCCCAGAGACCTCTCAAACACAGGACCAACAAAAAGGCAGCATACACCAGCTGATATGAGGCCCCCAGTACATATATAGCAGAGGACTGCCGGACTGTGTTCAATCAGAGATGTTGCACCTAATCCTCAAGATACTGGAGGCCACAGGGAGTTTAGACCTCAGAAGTGATGGGGGTTGGGAACATCCATGTAGAGACAGAAGGGTACAGGATGTGGAACAATGGAGGGTGGAAGGGGTTGGGTAGATAACCTTCCAACCAAAAAAAGTCCAGTAACAGATGGGTTTAGTGCAGAGTTTTACCAGACCTTTAAAGAAGACCTAATACTAATACTCCTCAAACTATTCCACAAAATAGAAACAGAAGCTACTCTACCCAACTCATTCTATGAAGCCAAAATTACTCTTATTCCTAAACCATACAAAGACCTAACAAAGAAAAAAAAACTTAACACCAATTTTCCTTATGAATATCAATTCAAAAATACTCAATAAAATTCTTGCAAACTGAATCTAAGAACACATCAAAACAATCATCCATCATAATCAAGTAGGCTTCATCCCAGGGATGAAGGGATTGTTCAATGTATGGAAATCCATCAACGTAATTCACTATATAAACAAGCTCAAAGAAAGAAAACCATATGATCATCTCATTAGATGCTGAGAAAGCATTCGAAAAAATCCAACATCCCTTACTGACAAAAGCCTTGGAAAATCAGGAATTCAATGCCCATACTTAAACATAGTAAAAATAATATACAGCAAACCAGTCGGCAACATCAAAATAAATGGAGAGAAACTTGAAGTAATCCCACTAAAATCAGGACTAGACAAGGCTGCCCACTCTCTCCCTACCTATTCAATATTGTACTTGAAGTCCTAGCCAGAGCAATTGGCAACAAAAGGAGATCAAAGGGATATGAATTGGAAAGGAAGAAGTCAAATTATCACTATTTGCTGATAATATTCTTAAGTGACCCCAAAACTTCCACCAGAGAGCTCCTAAACCTGATAAACAACTTCAGCAAAGTAGCTGGATATAAAGTTAACTCAAGTAAATCAGTGGCCTTCCTCTATACAAGGGATAAATAGGCAAGGAAAGAAATTTGCAAAACAACACCCTTCACAATAATTACAAATAATATAAAATACCTATTTGAAAAGATCTATTTGACAAGAAATTCAAGTCTCTGAAGAAGGAAATTGAAGAAGATCTCAGAAGATAGAAAGAACTCCCATGCTCATGGATTGGCAGGATTAATACAGTAAAAATGGCCATCTTGTCAAAAGCAATCTACAGATTCAATACAATCCCCAACTCAATTCTTCACAGGCTTAGAAAGAGCAATTTGCAGATTCATCTGGAATAACGAAAAAAACAGGATAGCCAAAACTATTCTCAACAATAAAGGAACCTCTGCTGAAATCACCATCCCTGGCCTTAAGCTGTACTACAGAGCAATTGTGATAAAAACTGCATGGTATTGGTACAGTGACAGGCAGGTAGATCAATGGAATAGAATTGAAGACCCAGAAATGAACTCACACCCTATGGTCACTTGATCTTTGACAAAGGTGCTAAAACCATACAGTAGAATAAAGACAGCATTTTCAACAAGTGGTGATGGCTCAACTGGCAGTCAGCATGTAGAAGAATGCAAATCGATCCATTCTTATCTCCATTTACAAAGCTCAAGTCCAAGTGGATCAAGGAAGGACCTTCACATGAAACCAGATACATGGAAACTAATAGAAAAGAAAGTGGGGAAGAACCTGAAGCATATAGGCACAAGGGAAATTTTCCTGAACAGAACACCAAAAGCTTATGCTCTAAGATCAAGAATTGACAAATGGGATGTCATAAAGTTGCAAAGTTTCAGTAAGGCAAAAGGCACTGTCAATAGGACAAAATGGCAACCAACAAATTGGGAAAAGATCTTTACCAATCCTATATCTCATAGAGGGCTAGTATCAAATATAGACAAACAACTCAAGAAGTTAGACTCCAGAGAACAAAATAACCCTATGAAAAATGGGGTACAGAGCTAAGCAAAGAATTCTCAACTGATGAATACCGAATGACTGAGAAGCACCTAAAGAAATGTTCAACATCCTTAGTCATCATCAGGGAAATGCAAATCAAAACAACCTTGAGATTCCACCTCACACCAGTCGGAATGGCTAAGATCAAAAACTCAGGTTACAGCAAATGCTGGAGACATTGGGGAGAAATGCTTCATTGCTGGTGGGATTGCAAGCTGATATAACCATTCTGGGAAATCAGATTGGTGGTTCCTTTGTTAACTGAACATAGTATTACTACCAGAGGACCCAGCTATATCACTCCTGGGCATATAGCCAGAAGATGCTCCAACATGTAATAAGAACACATGCTCCACCATGTTCATAGCAGCCTTATGTATAATAGCTAGAAACTTGAATCAACCCAGATGTCCCTCCACAAATGAATGGATACAGAAAATGTGGTACATCTACACAATGGAGTACTACTCATCTATTAAAAACAATGACTTCATGAAATTCTTAGGAAATGGATGGATTTGGAGAATATCATCCTGAGTGAGGTAACCCAATCACAAAAGAACACACTTGGTATGAACTCTCTGATAAGTGGATATTAGCCTAGAAGATTGGAATACAAAATGTACAATTCACAAACCACAAGTAACTCAAGAAGGAAAACCAAAATTTGGATACTTTATTCCGTCTTAAAAGGGGGAACAAAATACCCATGGAAGGAGTTACAGAGACTAACTATGGAACAGAGACTGTTCTACCTGGGAATCCTTCCCATATTCAATCATCAAATCCAGACACTATTGTGGATGCC
>NW_022196903.1:16535247-16558200 GCF_008632895.1 Mastomys coucha
AGCAAGTGCTGGCTGACAGGAGCCTGATATAGCTGTCTCCTGAGAGTCTCTGACAGTACCTGACTAATTTGAAGTAGAGGCTCAGAGCCATCCATTGGACTGAGTACAGGATCCCCAATGAAGAAGCTAGAGAAAGGACCCAAGGAGCTGAAGGGTTTGCAGCCCCTTAGGATCAACAACAATATGAATTAACTAGTGCCCTCAGAGCTCCCAGGGACTAAACCATCAACCAAAGTGTACACATGGTGGGACTAATGGATGCAGTAGTATATGTATAGTAGAAGATGGCCAAGTCGATCATCAATGGGAGGAGAGGCCCTTGGTCCTGTGAAGGCTCTATGCCCCAGTGTAGGGGAATGTCAGAGCCAGGAAGCAGGAGAGGGTGGGGTGGTGATCAGGGGGAGGGGGAAAGGAACAGGGTTTTTATTTTATTTAATTTTATTTCTTTTCTTTTTTTTGGAGGGGAAACTGGGGAAGGGGATATAATATGACATGTAAATAAAAAAAGTATATAATTTTAAGAAAAGGAAAAAAATCTGGAGTGTAAATAAGATAAATAAGATAAATAAATAAATAAATAAATAAAATTTCAAGTAGAAAAATAAAAACAGCTCCATATTTTGTTTTTGTATTTATCAAATGCATCTTGGAAGTATAAAGTTGTATGTTGCTGAGTGCTAATACATGTACTTTCATACATGCTAAAAATGTATATGAATAATATTTAGTTCCTGGAGCATTATTCATAGTATATGTTAATAGTATTTTCAAAGATAACTATATTGAATATCAGTAAACCCAGTGCAAAAAAAATTTTCAAAAAAAGGTGAGTAATGGGCATAAATCCATTTGGGTTACCACCTGCATAACATTATAAGAACTGAAAGTAAATAAAATATTAACATATATGAAACACATAAATGTTTTATAGTAAACTTATATATTCCAACATCTGAAAAATGTTGCATTTCAGTCTGGAAAACATCTAATGATGTAGAAAATTAGTTTTAATTGCATGGCCCAATAATAGTTATCTTCAAAATTGGCAAATAAAATTGGGTACACTTATAGTTTATGGCATGATGTTTTGACACATGTATCCATTGTGAAATGGTAAACTGGCACTAATTAACATGTACGTTCCCTCACATACTTATCATTTTTGTGTGATAAGGTCACTCAAAATCTACTCCCTTAGCAATATTTAATTACATAATATCTTGCTATTAACCATAGCTGTCATAGCACAAAATAGCTGCCACGAAGTTATTCTGTATAATTGAAATTTTATATCTTTTGATCAATATTTCTACAATAATGTTTTTAAATTATATCTTAGTGGTAAGATATTAATATAATAAAATGTCAGATTGAACTTTGCCAAGAATAGAATAAACCTGATAAATGCATCTGAAAACTAATAAAGCTCTTTTAGATGACCTCATATTAGTTTCAATTAAGGTCACATATCAAACACTTGGTTAAAATAGTTCCAACCATTCAAAGCAGAAATGTTGTGAAGAATCTACTAGGACATGGCTGAATTCAAGCCAGCAATACAATCTTCTCGTCCATCTTGTCTCCCTCTTCATCTAATCATATAATTTATACAACTACCCTAAAATATAACAAACGGAAAAGATGGCTAACACCTTATTAAACATAATTAGTTGAGACTGCAATATAAATATCACTTTCCAGTCCACTTTCCTCCCTCCACACCCTCCCACTTAACTCACTTTGTCCCTTTAAATCAACGGCTTCTTTTTTAAGTATGTGCGTGTGTGTGTGTGTGTGTGTGTGTGTGTGTGTGTGTGTGTGTGTGTATGTGTGTGTGTGTGTGTGTAAGGGGTGTTTTCCTAAATATATTTGTAAAATATACCTAAAACCTAAGTCAGGTAAATAGGTAAAATTCAAGGCAAATAAGAAGTATTCAGAAGGACTGCTAACACTAATATGAGAGAGCACAGCCAAACCTAAAAGGAGAATAGCATGTTATGTCACTATGTATATATATACATATACATACACATATACACATACATACACATATACACATACATATATACATACAAATACATATACACATGCACATATACATATACATGAACATATACATACACATACATATACACATATACAGACACATACATATACACATATACATACACATACATATACACATATACATACATACATATACACATACAAATACATATACACATACACATGCACATATACATATACATGCACATATACAGACACATACATATACACATATGCATACACATACATATACACATATACATACATACATATACACATATACATACGCAGAAAGAATTGCACTCTATTATCAGTGATTATTTCAGCAAAGAGTAGATAGCCTTGGAGAACATCAGCATGTCAGAGAGGCCTTCATGAGCTCAGCTTCTGTATCACTGGTATGCTATGAAGTACTTGCTGGTAAAGTGGTTGTTACTGTGGCAGTGGATGGAGCAGTAACCAGGATGACATGTTGTTACAGCTTCCAAGATGGTGAAATCTGCCTCTAAAGACCCTCTATGGTATGCTCATAACAGTTACAAAGACACTCAAACTTGAAAGTTAGCAAATAAAATGCACTGCCAGAGGTACTGAGATGTCCTTTCTTGTTGTGTCTCCCCTCCAATCTGACCTACTAGAGAAGAAAACAAGGGTTAACAAGATGACTCAGCAGATTGAAGCCCTTTTTAATTGGGTATTTTATTTATTTACATTTTGAATGTTATCCTTTTTCCCGGTTTCTCCTGTTCAAGTCCCCTATTCCACCCCATCCTTCTGCTTCTATGATACAAGGGCATCGAGCCTTCACAGAACCAAGGACCTCTCCTCCCTTGCACTTTGAGCGAAAGCTTGACAACCTGAGTTTGATTCTGGAAACTTTTGAAGGGTGAAAGGAAAATTTGAGCAAATGTACACACATCATCCACATATGCACACTGAAAACAAATTAATAAAAAAATATAAGAAGAAGAAAGGAGTAAAGGATTGGCTGACTGAAGGAGTCTTTGGCATGGTGTTCATATGAGTGCAACCTTCAGCAAAAGTCCTATAGCTTTAAGGGGTATAGAACTAGAATTCATAGATACTTTGAACTGGACTGGAATTTATGTAAGTTGAAATAAATTAAAAGTGATTTTCCTAAGGTGTCATTTAGGAATTAAGAAAAAAAAAAACAAGTGAAATGCATCAGTATGGTCAAAAGCAATGATTAGGAAAAAAAAAAAAACTAAAATTATTTCTTTTGTGTGGTCTCCTGATTATAGATTGTTTAATAAATTGGTTAAAATGTGTAATTGCTTGACAAGAAAATGAATAATGGAACAATAGCCTAACATCACTTTGGTAATTTCATATAATAATTTTGACTATAGACTTGAAAAGGATTATGCTAGATAATTTCATTCAAATGGGTCAATTACTCAATAACCTGGAAGTCGAGGTGGAATCCTTTATAGCTAAGATTTTATGACAGCATAAATGGTAGGCTTAATAAATTTATATTTCAATTAAACTATTTAATGTCTAGTATCTAGATTTGGAATTCAAAAGACTAAATTATCTGTTCAATCTTGACATAAAAATTAAAGGCTCCGTCTAATCATGTGAATAAATATAAAGTCTCTTGGAGAAAGCTCTGGACTTGTCAACAGGTCCCTCTCAAACAATGTCATTAAGAAGTGAGTGGTAACAATTCTTCGTAGAAAATTCATGATATTAGTGTTCTCCCTTCCTTTGCTCCATCTTTACAAAAGCCAGCAATAAGGGCATGACTGACTCAGATCCTGTGTCATGAAGGCTCCATAATCCTAGCAATATGGCAAGAGTCTGTCTGGATTTAAAATTCAGCTCTGGCCTTACTTGACTGTGTGACTCTTGATTTTTTTATGCTGCAATCAAAGGAGCTAAGAGCAATGTCACATTATATGTTTATTGTAAGGATACACACACAAACATACACACATACTTGCACACAAAACCAGAAAACAAATAATGGGCAACCACCGTCGATGCTCTTAATGTTAAACAAAGCATGCATCTTGATATTTTTAAGAAATACTTGACAGTGCAAGAATAAATTTTTTGAGAAATTGTCAATATAAATTAGCCTCATCTTTGATAAATCCTATTTCCATTTATCTTCACAATTGAAACATTATATCTTAGTATCTTCATTTTTGTACTCATATAATCCATTATAAAAATGGATAAAAAAGAATATCATATAAACATACCTATATATAAATTAAGAATTAAACTTTTATAACTGGCTAATAACAAAAATCATTTTATTCTTTTAACAAAATCTTTAACTATAATCTTTATTTCAAGATGAAGTAAATTGATATTCTCTACTTTTACATCTGAAAAACAAAATAATATTACTTGATCACTTCATTATAATAATCTTTCTTCCTTGGATATTTTACATTTCCTTTACATAGCTATAGAAGCTAAATTTAACTGTAATCTTACTCAAAACAAGAAGAATTATAAAATTATTTAGGGAACTCTTTATAAGGATGGCAATTTGAATAAGAATGGTCCTCATAGTCTCAGATATTTGAATTTTAGTCACCAGGAAGTGCACTATTAGTAGGAATTAGAAGTGTTAGGAAATGTGACCTTATTGTAGTAGGTGTGGCTTTGTTGTAGGAAGTGTGTCATGAGAAAGGCTGGAATGTGCTGGTTATTTTCATGCTCTGTATATTATAAATAAAATTTTATGTATATCCAAACTAAAAAAATAAATGAAGTGAGTTTTGAGATTTCAAAAACCAGCCCCAGGCATAGGGTCTGTCTGCCTACTGAGCAGGACGTAACTTTTCCTAGAGCTACAAGTGCCTGCCTGAATGTCACCATGCTCACTACCATGATGATAATGAACTAAAGTTATGAAACTTCCTACCCTGTCCAGTGTGTTTGGTGGCTTCCCTCAGAAGCTTCCTAGAATTAGAGTGAGGATAATGGGTGAGTTGCGGGAAAAGGGTTGAAGGTGAAGATTTGTGTGATCTTTTGGAGATGGAGGTAGAAAGTAGTAGAGGCCACAGCAGATTACCAGCTATGGAGCTAAGGATGAGACTTGAGGACTCTTAGTTATTTTTTGTCTTTCTTTTTCTTTTCTTATTTTTTTTCTTTCTTTTTTTTTTAAGATGTAGTCTATCAAAATATACACTAAAGCTCATTTTACCAGCATCATAAAATTTATTGCCCTAAATAGTGTTATGTTGCCCTATTCTGTCAGGATTCTTTTAAAATGTGTATATCTTTAGTTAGCATTTAGTGACAATTAAAATTAGAAAGTTGATCTAGGAGATGAAGACTCTGCGTCAGTCTGTATTGAAAGACATTCAATTTTGAAAGGTCTGATCACAGTGCATATGGATGGTAGAAAGAATAATGCTGCTTAAACATCAGACCTCAGTGTACTCTATCACATGTGAGAGATGTTGCCAGTACTGTTTTCTCTTCTCCACGCCCAACTATTAATTCTAATGTGTACAGCAATTCTACACTTATGATAGTGTGATGTGTATGTGTGTGTGTGTATGTGTGTGTGTGTGTGTGTGATTGTACCCATTACTTCAGTTACTTCCATTATATACTAGACAGGATGAATAATGATGAGATTATGAAAATCTTTGAACCCCAAATGATCAACAAACATAAATATTGCTCATCTGTATCAACAAATGGCATGGTCTCTATAATTAAGAAGAAAATATGAAATTAAATATAGTCACTCAGAAACCTAGCATAACTGAATGCTGGTCACTAAAATACATGATTTCAAACTTGACTTCATAGCAGTACCAACCGAATAAGGAAATAGATAAAACAGCTAATAACTGCACCATGTGGAATATCACAATGCCACCATGATATCACAATATCATCATGCTCACAGTTAATTAGCTGGAACAAGTTACAGGAAACCACCTATAATCAATGGCATTGAAAAATATATTTTATATGTGGTTAAGACAAGGAAAATGCTTGACATACATCTGATGAAACTTTTACACAAATACATTTAAATGTGTCACTTTTACAGACTCATCAAGATAGAGAAAATTAATACAAAAAATACAATACAAAAAAAATTTCTAACACATTTCCAGATGACATTTTGTACCAGACTAGAAAATGAACATATTTTAAAACATGCCTGTGATTCTCAATCTGATTACCCAACTATTGAAATAGTGGACTCCACAAAAACTAAAACAATTGAGAGACACAGAGAGAGAGAGAGAAAGAGAGAGAGAGACAGAGATAGAGACGGAGACAGAGACAGAGACAGAGAGACAGAGAGAGAGAGAGAGAAAGAGAGAGAGAGAGAGAGAGAGAGAGAGAGAGAGAGAGGTATTTTGTACTAGAAAATAAATAGGGTACCATGCCACAGACTGGGTTCGTTGTGGGGACCTCTTGTTCTGTGGGATGAGAATTCTGGTCAGGTGGGCAAAAAAATTTGGCAAGTGACAGACAGAGACAGACACAAGGAAGTGCTGAGTCTGAATGTATTTCTTAAAAATGGCATGAGGTTTTTACAGTCATTGCAAAAGAGAAATGAGAAATCTAGCAGCTCAGCAGTTAAGGTACATCTGAGGCCACCTGAAACATACTGGGTCTAAAGCAGCCTCCTCTTCTGGACAGGCACAACAACCCCCTAGGGCCCAAGCACTCTGGGTCCAGGGAGCTGCGGACTGCATGAGGCTTGAAGCTTGACCCTTGAATCTGAATGAATGAATCTAAGTCTAAGTCCTAGTCCACCTAAGTTCTAGTTCCAGTCTAAGTGCCCCTTCACGAAGTGAAAACCAGGCTTATATGGTATACAGAAAACAGGGTGAATGACAAAAGTTATGTAGCCAGGTGACAGTCACATCAAGGTCAATAAGATCTCATAGGCAAGGGATGGTTACATCAAGGTGGGTAAGATCAGGTATCCAGGTGTGAAGTAGGCAAAAGAGCAGTGGTGCCTTCCCCGCTGGGGCTATTTTGGTAATCCCATGCTAATTCTCTGGGTCTGCTGGAGGCAAGCACCAGGAAGTTCCAATCTAGCAGTTCCTGCTAATGCCATTAAGTAAGGGAAGCCCTTCAATTACTCTCTGGTAAGTAAAACAGTTCCATTTTCTGTGGAACTGCCCTGAGAATTCTAACTATGTGCCTGGTCTCTGTTGCTAACTCTAAGGACTCCTATCTGATAAGGCAGATTTCTTGTGAGAAATTCCAAGCTAAGGACAGCTTGGAAATAAATTAGAATATATTGGAATGTTGTGCTTGCCAGGGAACAATGCCCTTTTTTAGCCATTTACGAATCTTTTCTTGGGGTATCTTTATGCCTGAATAATAAGGCATGTTGACAATTGGAAAGACTAATCTGGAACACGTCTGAGTTAGGAGATGCCAATGACTGACTGAATACCCAGGAGGTACAAATTCCCTTTGAAGTCATAATACCTCTTGTCTGCGATCAGGCCTTTACCCCTGATATTGCAGACATAACTGGAGTAGATGAGTGAGTGTGGCAGTACCAGCCAGAGGAAGAACTTGTCACCAACAATGATATGTCAGTTCAACCAACTTTTCAACCATTTTACAGAACATGATTAAAGCTTAATCAAGGAAAGGCTGTGGTGGGAGGGACCACATCTCTAGTACTGCTTAGATGTGGAAACCTTTGGCCTTTAATTTAAACTTTAGTCTCATTTCAGGATCTTGGAGGCAGACTTGGGAGTTCTATACACCTCTGTCTCCCTCTTGTCAATGTAGTTATCTTGAATAAACCTCCTTTTCAGGCTTTCTGCTATTAATTTCACTCTTATGATTGGATTGTTGAGGGTGAACTGATATCAAGATGAGATAACAATCTTTGAAAATATTCTTTCATTTTTAGCAATGTTAAGACTCTTTTTACCCTGGACAGAGAGATTCAACTAAGTTGCTAACTCCTTTTAAAGGTAGAGAATTGCAGCACAAGGGAATTAGCTATGCATCAGCTATTGCTGAAGGATGGTGTTTTAGTGGCAACATAAAGGAAGACATACTTAAGAGTATAGACAAAACATAATGTTTGATTTATTATATTGCATCACTGTACAGCTTTTTCATTGTGAAGTAACAAGTTTCATAATGTTTAATACTTTCCACATCAACAATAGTTACTTTGGATATCAGCCTAATCAAAGGTGAATGATATTTGACTCTGGAAAGTTTGAAATACACTTTCCAGTTCTGACTGCAGTGAGAAAGTTTGTCTGACTTCTGTAACTAATAGTCAAATGATGTCAACAAATCTTTATAAGAAATATAGTAATTGTCCTGGAGACATACTTTATTCTATTATGTGGAAAATGTCACTTGTCATGTGCTGTCACAAATGTATATGAAATTCCAGAAGTTTAGGTTAGAGATTTCAAGTTTCCTTTTTCCCTATAAACTTTGAACAGAAAAATGTCATTTATATTTATTATTGAAGTCTGAAATTGTAAGTTATTTGGTGTATTTCACAAGCAGAGCCTCTTTTTTCATTCCCACGTTCATTCATATGCAGAATTGTCCATGATATTCTGAAGCAAACAGGACACCATTCTTTGAAGGAAATACTTGGAAGGAAGATCATTTCTATTTTAAGGCTCTAGTTTATTTTAATTTATTTCTGACAAAGGCAAGATCAACAAGGGACAGTTCCACATTGTCATGCTGATTCTAAATGCAAAAAAATGATATTTTGACCTCTGTTTTAACAAGCACAATCTATCTTTAAAAATAGTATATTTTATCCATAAGTTCCAGGGCCCTTGTGGCTTCAAATCTAAATAGCCAGCCTTACTACTAAAAAGCTTCAGTCTTGAGAAGCACAGCTTTTCACAAATCAATGAGATTTTTTTTTAAATGTGAATGCTAAGCTTAAAATATATTGTCAGTGTACCAGCATTTGAAATAGACTGAAAATTTGTGCCTCAACTTAGTCAGTTTCTGTCTGTCACACATTTCATGGTTCATAATCAAATACATATGAATGTTGTCAGGACTGAACTTTTGTCACCTCAGCCGCATTTCCCTTGAGGCACTCCACCAAGTATAAATTTTTGTCAAACTCTGAGGGAGACTGAGTTTGTATTTCATACTTAGATAACAATGACCCCCATGATATAATCAAATCCATGACTTAGCATCCCTCCTTTCTATGACGGATCAGATCCTCCTCCTACTATGTAATTAACACAAAAGGGAAGGTACAAATAACCATTGTTACATTCCAAATAAGCTATATGTCAGAATGACAAAATCACCACTGTTTTGCTAGGATGTGTGTTATTGCTGACTAGTGTACCCTTAGAAGCAAGCATACGTATTTAAAAGGATGATATGTTATATAACAGGAGGTCACAGTCTAAGGTCCAAGCCAGGCTAGCCATCTATCTACATTAAGCCAATTAAAAGGGCCAAATTTAATTTAAGTAGAAAGCACAAAATAGAGATTTTCTTTTCAGTGTGACCACATTGAAAAAAATGGCAGAGATCCAGGGTCTCTTCCAAGACCATTTTTCCAGTGCTGGGGTTATATTAAAATTTAAATAGAGGACCAAAATAAACAGTTCTAACTAGTCCTGGTCAATGTGTGGACCCATCCATCATTGATACATCATGGTCTGGGCTTTAGTCTTTTCCTGTAAGATACGCTGAGACATTAGGACTATGTTAAATCTCTTGCTGAGAGTTGATATTTTCCTTTTTCCAGTCTGAGAGTCCTTGAGAAATTCCCCTTTCCTTGGGATCCACTGTTTAAGGAATATGATGATCACATAGAGGGATACAAGTGCCTCTTTAAATATCATTATTTCTTCCAGGTCAGAAATGATAAAGTATGAAATCATGGAGCATATGTTGAGAGAGTGGACCAGAGAGGCTAAAAACCTTACAACCTTGGTATTTCCCTCAGAAGGTAGAGAAAAGATCCCAATTTTATTATCAGTATACAACATTGTGACAGGTGATTTATTACAGGCATACTGATTATGAGTTATAGGATATTGCCTATAATTTTCAAATAAACAAATGAAAGTAGTTTGAAGAATATAAATGTTTTAACTTGTTCTACTTCTGAATATCTCAGAAACAGAATTCATAAACTTCTGATGCTTTGATACAAAACCCTATGCTCTTCATCTACCCAAGTAATGGCTTCATAGGGTTGGATTCCATAGTCCCTGTGTCTCCAGGAAAAACTTCTGGAGACAATACCAAGGACAATTGGGAACTCCAGTGAAATGAAAATTCCCATGTATCTCCCACTCCTACAGTCAAAGCAGTACCATTCTAACTGACTGCTTAAGTTGGAAACTTCTTTAAGATTATGTTTGATATTTGAAAAAGACCAAATTGTAGTAACTAAACAACACAGACAATAACAGATTTACAGTAAAAACATTGTACTAAGCCTTGTTTCTTTCCCCAGACAAAGAGTGCTTCAAGCAGTTTCCTGATAAATAGGGAAGTTTAACAAGATTATCCATTTATAAAAAACACAGACACAAATTACAGAAGCAAGAAATTCTCAAGGATTACATATTCACTTGAAAATCTCTTCGGCTTTCCATGAATAGAGGTGATGTTGTAGTGAGTTGAATATCTTGAGTTTAAAATGTCTGGTCACCTCCAAGTCCCTCTTTGAGAAGGAGAAGCTAGGCCATTGTATAACAAATCTTTGGCACTTGGCCACAAATGATTGAATTATAGTTGACATCTAACCCATGTTGGGCCAATTTCATTATGTCCTACACAGGAAATTCAGATAGGCACAGCAGCAAGTTAGAGCTAGTAGCTGGGTCACCTTGAGAAAGTATTCTACAAGCTACAGTCCAAGCAGTTGACTGCTTCCTCTAGAAATCTTACTTTTGCCTTAGGTTTTTGTTTTGTTTTATGTTTATGAATGTTTGACTATATGAATGGCTATGCACTAAGTGTGTGTGTGTGTGTGTGTGTGTTTGTGTGTGTGCGCGCACATGCGCAGTGCTCTTGTTGGTAAAAAGAAAGTGTCAGATTCCCTGAACTAGAATTAAAGTTGGTTGTGAGTCACAATTTGTATGCTAGGACCGAATATAGGACATGGGTTCTCGGGAAAATGATAACACTTTTATCAGCTAAGACATGGTTTCAGCTCCTGGAATCTCTGTTTTTGGTGTTTGCTCCTTTTCTTTTTTAATTTAAATATTCTATTCTATTTCTTATGTTACCTTAACATTTTTAGTCTTTTCTAAAAACAATAGAATCTTACATATAAAAGTAGTAAAAAGGAGGTGGGAGTAGTTGTGTTCTGTAATTCTGCATTATTCCTCATTTTTCTACATACTGAAAAGTACTTAATACAATAATTATTTAGTAAATAACATTTAATTAATCCATCAGGAATAATGAAAATTTTCTTTCTTTCTGTCTCTATAGCAAATACAAATGCTATTTTTTTCATTTTTATTGGCTGTTTTATTTATTTACATTTCAAATATTATCCCCTTTCCCTGTTTCCCCTCTTCAAGCCCCTTATCCCCCCCTTCCTCCCCACTGCTCCTCCACCTGCCCACTCTCTCGTACTTCTGCAGCCTAGCATTCTCCTATCCTGGGTCATCAAACCTCCACAGGACCAAAGGACTCCCCTCCCAGTGGTGCCAGATAAGGCCATCCTCTGCTACATATCCAGCTGGAGCTATGGATCCTCCCCTGTGTACTCTTTGGTTGGTGGTTTAGTCCTTGGGAGCTCTGGGGCAGGGGTGGGGGGTGTTGGTTGGTTGATATTGTTCTTCCTATGAGATTGCAAACCCCTTTAGCTCCTACAGAACTTGTCCTAACTTCGCCTTTGGGGTTCCCATGATCAGTCTAATGTTTGGCTGTGTGCATCCACGTCTGTACTGGTCTGGTTCTTGCAGAGCCTCTCAATGGACAGTCATACCAGGCTCCTGTCAGTAAGCACTTCTTGTCATGAGCAGTAGTGTCAGGTTTTGGTGTCCGTAGATGGAATGGATCCCTGGGTAGGGTAGTATCGAGATGGTCTTTCCTTCAGTCTCTACTCCGTTCTTTATCCTTGCATTTCCTTTTGATAGGAAGAATTCTGGATTAATATATTTAAGGTGGGTGGGTGGCCCCATCGCTCAACTGGAGGCTGTGCCTATCCATTGAATATGCCTTTCTACAGGTTCTCTCTTCCCTTTGTTGGGATATTTCTTTCAGCTAACGTCCTCCCTGTTGGGTCTTAGGAACCTCTTGGGTCCCTGGTATCTGGGACTTTCTAGTGGCTACTCCTAGTTCCCCTTGCCCTACTGCTACACACCTACTTTCAAATTCCTGACGATCTGTACTTCACCCACCATGTCCTCCCTTTTTCCCAAAAGGGAGATCTCAGTAGAAGCTATTTAGTAAACCAATAGCTCTCAGATGCTCAACCCAATATTTTTTTAATTTTAAACTCTAATTTTAGAAATATACTTTATATTTGAATAATCTTCAGTGTTTATAAACTTATCACTCTATAATTGATTTTTACTTTGCTTGTATGTGTGTTTGTGTAACGGAATGAGACTAAAGGTCAAGTTAAATAGTGTGGCAAATCTAATATATAATGATAAAAATGATAAAATCAATAATAAAAACAACAATGATAAAAAACAATAATTAAAAGCAACAGCCAATAACAAATTTAAAAGAAACAACAGACTTCCAAACTATGTATTATATTGCAAAGAAACGGTAGCTCAAAAATACATTACTTATAAAAGTGGCTGATGCGGACCTGAAATATTATGAAATAAATAAAATTTAAAACTTTTTTATTGATTTAAGTTTTATTGCATTATGATGAGAAAAGATACATGATTTCAATTTATCTGAATTTGTTAACATTTAAAAATATATTTTAAGTAATAGAATTAAATCACATTCTTGTTTCCCCTTTGTACCTCAATTCCTCCCAAAGACCCCCCTTTTAATACCTACAATACCTTTTTTGTCATATTCTTTAAAATTTATAAAATATTATAACAATAAAAATGAGTATTATAAAAGTTGTTTGATATAAAACAACAATCAATTAAATAGTCTTATGTATATGCTTTCCTACAGCAATACTGAAAATACATGTTTTTCTCAATATAAATTTTAAATAACTCCAAACATATTAACTCTATATTTTAAAATAATACATCAGTAGTATTATTTTCTTTAAATGAACATAAATATATAAGGTCTTTTTGTTTGTTTGTTTCTTTGTTGGTTTTGTACTTAGTAGAGCCTAAAATCTTGGCTCTTATTGTGGTACAAGACCAAATTAAGAACAATTTTTAGACATTGGATTTCATTGTAATAAGGCTGTACTTCAATGACCCTCACATCACCAAAGGATTTTACCTCCATCATAGCTAAGCTGAGAGTTGACAGTTCTGCTGCACCAAAGAGTGAATTGTAGGCATGATTTTTGGATACAGATTTCCTGCTATGATCAAAACTAATTGACTTGAGTGAGTGACTTTATTCTCAGCTCACAGAGAACAGGTTACATTCATTTATGAAATGGTGTGTGTATTAAGATGGTCTTTCCATGAAGTCATTCACCAACTGTTTCAATGAACAATGGTTGTGCTTGGAGAGTGTCACAGACATTAGGTGTAGGTAAGAATCTGGTTCATTGGCTGTGATGATGCTGAAAAGCATTCATTTCAAAGAAAGAGTAACTTATAAAGTCCTCTTCTTCAAACTAGATATAATAGTTACAAACGTCAAGCAAAGCATTCAGTCTCAGTCTTTGTTGTTCTCTTATAAGCCACCTCCCAAGTTAATTGTTTACGTTTCTTTTGGCTGTATAAATACATTTGAAATATGTAAGCTGTTCTGAAAAACATAGTATAGTGTAAAAACATGAAATAGACAATACTACAAATAGAGATGCTGAGATAGGAGAATCATGATTTCAAGACCATTATGTGATACACAGCAAGACATTGTCATGTACAAACAAGCAGAAAGTGTATATGGATTGTACAATATTGGACCTATTTCTCCAATTACCAAATTAGAGAGATCATTGGATAACAGTCAACAAAATTCTAATTCCTCATACTTTTATATTTGAATTGATTAGGATAAGTTGGTATATTAATTTTCATATTAAGATATTAAGAAAAAGTAATTGTCACTTCCTGTTGTTTTTGTTATAAAAGATAGAATTAGGTTTGTGTGGGTTTGTTGAAAGATTAGTTTCTTGCTTCTTCTAGGGTGTAGTTTTGCTCCTTATGTTGGTGTTTTCCATTTATTATCCTTTGTAGGACTCGATTTGTGGAAAGATATTGTGTAAATTTGTTTTTGTCATGGAATATCTTTTTTTTTCCATCTATGGTAATTGAGAATTTTGTTGGGTATAGCAGCCTGGGCTGGCTTTCGTGTTTTCTTAAGGTCTGTATGACATCTGCCCAGGATCTTCTAGCTTTCATAATCTCTGGTAAGAAGTCTGGTGTAATTCTGATATACCTGCCTTTATATGTTACTTGACCTTTTTCTGTTTCTGTTTTTAAAATTCTTTCTTTGTTTAGTGCATTTGGTGTTTTGATTATTATGTGACAAGAGGAATTTCTTTTCTAGTCCAGTCTATTTGGAGTTCTGTAGGCTTCTTGTATGTTCAAGGGCATCTTTTTCTTTAGGTTAGGGTAGTTTTCTTCTATAATTTTGTTAAAGATATTTACTGGCCCATTACATTGGGAGTCTTTACTCTCTTCTATACCTATTATCCTTAGGTTTGGTCTTCTCATTGCATCCTGGATTTCCTGGATGTTTTGGGTTGGGAGCTTTTTGCTTTTTGCATTTTCTTTGACTGTTGTGTCAATGTTTTCTATGGTGTCTTCTGCCCCTGAGATTCTTCTATTTTGTATTCTGTTGGTGATACTTGCATCTATGACTCCTGATTTCTTTCCTAGATTTTGTATCTCCAGGTTTGTCTCTCTTTCTGATTTCTTTATTGTTTCTATTTCCATTTTTTATTGAATCTGGATTGTTTTGTTCATTTCCTTCACCAGTTTGATTGTGTTTTCCTATAGTTCTTGAGGGGATTTTTGTGTTTCCTCTTTAAGGGCTTCTAGCTGTTTGCCTGTGTTGTCCTGTATTTCTTTGAGGAAGTTATTTATGTCTTTCTTAACGGTCCTGTATCATCATCATGAGAAGTGATTTTAGATCTGAATCTTGCTTTTCTGGTGTGATGGTGTGTCCAGGACTTGCTATGGTGGGAGAATTGGGTTCTGAAGATGCCAAGTAACCTTGGTTTGTGTTGTTTATTTTCTTATGCTTGCCCCCTGCCATCTGGTTATCTCTAGTGCTACATGCCCTTGCTAAGTCTGACTAGAGCCTGTCCTTCCTGTGATCCTGATTGTGTCAGAACTCCTCAGAGTCAAGCTGTCTCTGTGATCTGTGATTCTGAGATCCTGTAATCCTGGGTTTGTTAGAGTGCCTGGGATTGGAGCTTCCTCTGGGTGTTGTGGGATTGGCTGCTGAGTTTCTGCCCAAGGTCTGCTCAGGGCACCAGCCTGACAGACTGGAAGCAACCTGAGCCACTGGGCTGGCAGAGCTCCTGTGTGCCTGGGTCCGGCAGATTCCATCTGCGCCCATTGTTGGGACAGATGTGTCCTTCTCACTTCTGATCCTCTGATCTTGGACATATCAGAGCTCCTGGAAGGGGAGCCACCTCTGAATGCTGTGGGACTGGCTATAAAATTTGGGCCCAAGGTCTGCTTAGGGCACTGTCCCAGAGGGATCTGAATGAACCAGTTCCACTGTGCTGGCAGAGTTCCTGCTTGCCTGGGTCTCTCTGGTCCCAGTTACTTCTGGTGATGGGACAGATGTTGTGTCCTCCACACCTCTGATCCTGGTCATGTTAGAGCACCTGGGAGTGGAGTTTCCTCTGGTTGTTCTGGGACTGGCTGCAGAATTTGCACCCAAGGTCTGGTCAGGGTACCAGCCAGCCCAGATGGCTAAAATTTACAACTTTTAAATCACAGATTTCACTTGAAATTAGACTAAATATGTCATATTGTTTCAAGAATGATCATTACCTGTCACTATCTATTTGCTCTTTATGCTTTTGAAATGCAATACTGTTTAGCTAGTTGCTACAACTCAAACTTGACTTTGTTCTCTCCCCAACTTTGCATCTGGCCAGGAATTCTACCACTGGTGCTTTATTAAGGTGCTATTGCCCACTGAATATATGCAGAAGAAAAACTAGGAAGATAAGCAGCTTATAATAATGCACAGGCATTAAAAAATAGTCTTTTCACCCCCTGAGGAGTTCTGTAGCTCAGCAATGTCCTCATTGTCACTATCCCTAAAGCAAATGGCTTTCCTCTCTCGGGATGACTCAAAGGAGATCCCATATGTGTCTTATAGGCAGCTGACACTCACAGAAAGTAGAACGTAGTTTCTGACAATGAAGGCATTTTGGTAAAGTGACAACAGAGTCAACTGCTACCTGAAACTTCTTCCAAAATGTCCTCAAGGTAACTTTAAGAGAATGCATGATACAATTTAAAAAGTACTCAAGCATTCCATCAAATTCATTCAAACTAAATTCTTATTCTAGCTAGTGTTTAATTTTTGGGTTCTCCTCTAATCCTCTAGGTATGTGAATGCAATCTATACACTGGGAGGATTTCAGATGATATATCTATGCAAGGGAAAAGATCGGTTTGTGTGTGTGTGTGTGTGTGTGTGTGTGTGTGTGTGTGTGTGTGTGTTATTTATTAATTGTAGCCAAGAAAGAGAAAACACCCAGAGACATGTAGAGGAGTCTTGAGAAGAGAGAAATAGACTTGACATGGGCTAGGCTATGGAAGGGTGGTGTGGCAAAATCATATGGGTTATAAGAAGGATAAGAGAAGCCAAATGCTAGCATGGACTTCAAATGTATAATTGGTATTGTGAATAGTGACTGCATGAAGCCTTCAGGCCAGCATGGACTTTAATGTGTTGATAGGCACCAGAGTTATATTTCAGTGTAGATCCATATACATCCCTTTTGCCAGAGGAAGGGGAAATAACTCTCTTTGGTAGTAACCATCAGAATCCTTCTATATCTATCTTAAGCTTATTTCAACATAAATGTATTTATTAAGATCTCACAATATATTTTAAGGTTTTATATATTAGGAACTCAATAGCTAATAAATATTAATAAAACACATAAAACTACATGTGTTTTGTTTGTAAAATTATGTGTATGGTGTTATTTTCCAACACAAAAACAGCATAAATAGTATACTTCATTTACAAAATATTTTGAGGTAAATTTTTACTGGAGCCTGCCTGAATAAAAGAAGAAAAAGGAGAGGCTCTTGAAAGAGTCACTAGGGGATTATATACCCATTAGACACCACCCTGCTTTACAAACTTCATATTTAAATGTTAAGCCCATGGCAGCTAGCTGCCCCTGAAATTTTAGTTTTCTTCCTTCTTGGGGACTTGGAGGCTGTTGAATACTGCCTCCAAGACAGTCTTGGGAGCTCAGACTGCAGGGCCAGTCCTAGAGTGGAAGTGATATATACAGCAGTGGACTGGGCATCGCATGTCTGAGGTCAAGGTGCTACCAAGCTTGCCTTCTTCAGCCTCCCTCCTTGGCTTGAAGACTGCCATCATGCCCTATGTTCCTTCCTATGTGATAATAAAAACTTATTAAGTTAGGACCACTGTAGTGATCCCATTTTGACTTTATTACCCTCTTACAAGTTTTATCTCAAAATATGTCCATTTTCTGGGCACCAGATTCTATGGATTTCAATATATAAATTGGAGTGGTGGGCACAACTCAGTCTATAATGTTAGAGTAAAAAACTCCTAGCCAAGAGAATAGAAAATCTGGCCTAGGTAGAGACCTAAAATTCCAATTGGGCCAGATTGTTCATTTGTCCAAGTGACTTCCCTTAGCAACTCTAGCTTACATGTGCCATATTAAAATGACTGGTAAAATAATTAGTTATTTTATATTATGAGGTACTGTAAATTTTCCTCCCCACATTCCCTGATCCAATGCAGTAGTTTATGGGGTGCAGTAAGGTCAATTCTGAGTCTGTCCATATAACTTGATTCTTTTTAGCTCTTCTCCTGGGGATTCCATTAACACTGGGTTTTTCCCCCAAATATATTTTAAAGTTCATCACTCTTTCTCCAAAGACACTCTCCTTGGTATGTTATGGTTTGCTAGTCACATGTCTGACCTCCATAGCAGCTTAAATGGTATTGGTTTTATTCTCTTCTGTATTCTCCTCTTCCAAGTAGTCACTGATGTTTACAGTTTTTCTGCCTTGGGGGTTGTCTTCTAAGCTTTAATAAAATTGTCCTTGACCTTCCATTTGAGTCCATTATTAAATTCTGTTGTTAATGAGACTAGGAACTCCAAAGAGGAATGTTAATTTCACCATTTCACCAAACCATTTGTGACCAGAAAAGAATCCCAACATTTCAGTAACAATAACACTTTTACCTTCCCTGGAGCTATTGTCACTGTAAATTCATTCATATTTTAGGAATATTTGGTGATAACACAAACTGCTTCTAGGGAAGACTCTGTTCATATTTATTCTGGTGTATATATAATGTTGATATGGATCTTACAGTAAAGATTTTCTATGAAGGTACTCATGCATGTATGAATGTGTGTGTGTGTGTGTGTGTGTGTGTGTGTGTGTGTGCATGAATGCTGACACTCAGCTTTCTTACTTCCAATTATCAGATTATTGAAACAAAGTACCCCACAAAAATAAAATCACACCCCAGAAATCTCATATAGTATAAAAGAATATACAGAAGCCTTTGGAGGGGTGGGAAAAAGCTTGTCTTTAGAAAGAGATTTATAACTTGTAAGACCATATTGGGAGTGATACTGGAGCCGAGATAATGATGGCTCAACAACAGTGAAGACCTTACCTTGACCAGAACTGTGTAGTTATGCACACCACTTGTCTTCTATTTAAATCTAAACCTCCTGACCATATCACAGAGATGGACATGAATGTGTCATTGCATCTCTTTGTCCTTCTTAGCATGGCAACATTGGATAAATCTTTGTTTGTTTGCACTATTATTTGTTTTTTACTTGGATTATTGAGGACAGAAATTGCTGAGGTGTGAGGGAGAAAATATAGTTTCAATTTAAATATCTTCAGTAACACTTAAGATAGAGTAGTTTAGGAGCTGGTGCCCTGAGTAGACCTTGGGCGCTAGCTCTGCACCCAATCCTACAGCACACAGAGGAAGCTCAACTCCCAGATGTTCTAATGTGCCCAGGATCATAGGGGAGGAGGCCACAGCATCTTCCCCAATACCAGAAGTAACTAGGACCCATGAGATCCAGGGATGCAGGAACCACTGCCCAGCCAGTAGCATAGGTTTTTTCTGGTCTGAGCTGGTGCCCTAAGCAGACCTTGGGTGTTAGTTCCACAACACATGACTATCAGGTGCTCTAACATGCCAAGGATCATAGGATCACAGGTGTTCTAACATGCCCAGAATGACAGGATCACACAAGGTTTTCTGGATCCCAGGAATAGGTAGAGTCCAAGGAACTCTGACACACCCAGGATCTCAGGATCAAAGGATCCCAAAATCGCAAGATCTCAGAGACAGCTGGACTCTGAAAAGTTCTGATACAGCCAGGATCACAGGACAGACAGGCTCCAGTCAGAGACATCTAGGGCAGGTAGCGCTAAAGATAACCAGATTGTGAGAGTCAAGCATAAAAATTTAAGCAACAGAAACCAAGGTTACTGGGCATCATCAGAACACATTTCTCCCACCACAGCCAGTCCTAGATACATCATCACACTAGAAAAGCAAGATTGGGATTTTAAATCACTTCTCATGATGATGATAGAGGATTTTAAGGACATAAATAACTCCCTTAAAGAAATACAGGGGAACACATGAAAACAGGTAGAAGTCCTTAAAGAGAAAATACAAAAATCCCTTAAAAAATTACAGGAAAACACAACCAAACAGGAGAAGGAATTAAACAAAACTGTCAACTATCTAAAAATAGAAATAGAAACAATAAAGAAATCACAAAGAAAGCCAGGCAGTGGTGGCACATGCCTTTAGTCCCAGCATTTGGGAGCAGAGGCAGGCAGATTTCTGGATTCAAGGCCAGCCTGGTCTACAGATTGAGTTCCAGTATACCAGGAGCCAGGGCTACACAGAAACCCTGTCTGGAAAAACAAAATCAAAAAAAGAAAGAAAAAGAAAACATTGACACAACAATCAAAGAAAATGCAAAATGAAAAAACTCCTAACCCCAAACATCCAGGAAATCCGGGATGCAATGAGAAGACCAATCCTAAGGGTAATAGTTATAGAAGAGAGTGAAGACTCCCAACTTAAAGGGCCAGTAAATATCTTCAACAAAATTATAGAAGAAAACTTCCCTAACCTAAAGAAAGAGATACACATGAATATACAAGAAGCCTACAGAACTCCAAATAGACTGGACCAGAAAAGAAATTCTTCCCATCACATAATAATCAAGACACCAAATGCACAAAACAAAGAAAGAATATTGAAAGCAGACCTATCAGAATTATACCAGACTTCTCACCAGAGACCAAAATATTCCATGACAAAAACAAATTTACACAATATCTTTCCACAAATCCAGCCCTACAAGGGATAATAGATGGAAAACTCCAACACAAGGAGGGAAACAATACCCTAGGAAAAGCCAGAAAATAATCTTTTACCAAACCCAAAAGAAGATAGGCACAGAAAAATAATTCTACCTCTAACAACAAAAATAACAGGAAGCAGCAGTCGTCACTTTTCCTTAACACCAATGGATTTAATTCCCCAATAAAAAGACATAGGCTAACAGACTAAATACATAAAAAGGACCCAGCATTTTCTGCATACAGTAAACACACCTCAGTGACAAAGAGAGGCACTACCTCAGAGTAAAAGGCTGGAAAATGTTTTCCAAGCGCATGGTTCCAAGAAACAAGTTGGAGCAGCTATTCTAATTTCTAATAAAACTGACTTTCAACCTAAAGTTATAAAAAAAAAGATAAGGAAGGACACTCCATACTCATCAAAGGAAAAATATACTAAGATGAACTATCAATTCTGAACATCTATGTTCCAAATGCATGGGCACCCACATTCATAAAAGAAACTTTACTAAAGATCAAAGCACACATTGTACTTCACACAATAATAGTAGGACACTTAAACACCCCAATCTCACAACAGATAGATCCTGAAAACAGAACTTGAACAGAGACACAGTGAAACTAACAGAAGCTATGAGCCAAATGGATTTAACAGATATTTGTAGAACATTTTATCCTAAAACAAAATACACATTCTTCTCAGCACCTCATGGTACCTTCTCCAAAACAGCACATATAATCGGTCACAAATCAGGCCTCAACAGATACAAGAAGATTGAAATAATTCCATCCATCTTGATATCACCATGGACTGAGCATGGAGTCCCCAATTGAGGAGTTAGAGAAGGGACTGAAGGAGCTGAAGGGGTTTGCAACCCCATAGGAAGGACAACAATATCAACCAACCAGACTCTCAGAGCTCCCAGGGACTAAACCACCAACCAAGGAGTACACATGGAGGGACCCGTGTGTCCAGCTGCATATGAAGCACAGGATGGCCTTGTAGGGCATCAATGGGAGGAGTGGCCCTTGTTCCTGTGAAGTCTCAATGCTCCACTGTAGGGGAATTCGAGGGCAAGGAGGTGGGAGTGTGTGGGTGGGTGTTTGAGCACCCACCTTATAGAAGCAGGGGAAGAGAGAATGGCATAGGGAGGTTCTGGAGGGGAAATTGGGAAAGGGGATTTGAAATGTAAATAAATAAAATATCCAATAAAAGGAAATATTTATCATGTTGCTAAGTATAATTTAAAACAATCTAAGTCACAAGAATTTCCTAAAGCATCATTTTAAAACAACTTTGACTTTACTCATCATTTAAAAGCCTTGTTTATAGGCATAAACATTAATGGAAAACTGCAAAAGCGATTGAAAATTTGTAATTACACTATAGATATATTTGTTGGGATAAATTTAAAGCAAATATTGCTTATATGTGTGTTTCTGCTAATTACCCAAATTGCTTAAAATAGAAATTAAGGATTGTAAATATAACTACTTGGTGATTTTACTCTCATTCAATCTTTGAACACCTTGTTTTCTTCATTAGTTTGATTCTATGATTCTTATCCTGCAGTCCTATATTGTTTTGGAATTGTCATTTATACACAAAGATACGAATCATGTGTCAGGTAAATGTAATTTGACTTCAAGTCACAAGCTACAAAATGTCTAGACTCTACATACATCTATTCTCTCATCAATTTCATTTTGTAAAACATTCTCACCCTTGAATTTTTATGTGTGTCATACTCTTATAATCTTTAGGATTACACTAAGCTGGCAAACCTGTTTATAATTTTGTCAATAGGGGTGTATTCAGCTACATATGATTTTTTTATTTATCTGAACAAATTTAAAAATAATCAGACTGTATAAAACACTTGTATCTGAAATGATGAGGCTTGGAAAATTGAACAAATTGATATAAATGTAAATTTGAAAGATATGTAATAAGATAATCTTGATGCATCTTCAGTTTACTAAAAGATTTTTATTATTTTTTAAAACTAACTGTATAAATACATAGCCAATTATAAGATGTCAAATCTTACAAGATCTTTCTAACGTCTGCACTATGATACTCTGGCTATAGTATTAAAAGGTAAAGATAAATAGTGCCCTATAATATGTATAAAATTGTGACATGAAAATTGAAAAAGCTATTATTTAGTCTAAAAGTTATTTTGCCGGGCGGTGGTGGCGCACGCCTTTAATCCCAGCACTTGGG
>NW_022196903.1:16558210-16601212 GCF_008632895.1 Mastomys coucha
TTTAATGCAATAACAATAAGCCTGGAATGACTTTAAAAACAATATGCACAAAGCTAATATAGTCAGTTAAAGATGTTATTTTACCTTTAAATTGATATAATTACAGTAAAACATAATATTTAAATGGCAAATTGACTGAATCCTGTATCATCAGTCAGGTTTAGGCAATACTGTCATCATTGTTTTGTCATAAATTCAGTAAAAAAAATGTAGAAGGAATTATAATCTTTTAAAATTTATAACCATTATAATGAATTTGTATTTTCTTGCATTTGTGGATTTAATTTTTATTTACCTTATAAGAAGTGATGTTAACCATTTGTATGTACATTTTATTCACTTACAGATCTTTTTTCTTAGGTTTCAAATGAAACTTTCTTGTTAGCTGGTTTTCTCATCACCATGGCAAAATGTCTGACAGAAACAATCCCGATAGAAAGCATTTAATTTGCTTATCATTTCATGGCAGAGCAGAACAGTTTCTTCATGACTGTCAAAACCATTGGAGTAATGACAGGTAGGAATCAGGGAAAGGCTTTGCTCCTAAGACCATACCACCAGCAGTAGGTTAAATTCTCCAGCCAGGCCTCATATTTCATAGTTAGACTTTTTTGGATAATTGCCTCATAATTTGAATCAGTCAGAGGAATGAACCATTCACTCAGTCAGAGCCTTATGTCCATTATTACAGACTGATCCATGGGTATGTTTTACTACTATTGTAGGTATATGTCTCAGTTTTATTAAATTGATAATCCAGACATATCATCCTATTTTGTATAGGATCATTTATTCATTGTTGACTGGTAACATGTTTTAAATAATATTTACCACATAGAGTACATTTTTATATATGTGTTGTGATTACTATTACTCAACATTGCTATTACTCAACCTTTTGTTTTCCTTATATATTCTTGCCATTTATCAATAATTCTTTCATGTTCACAATTTTTACTCCCTAAGAAATCTATGTCTATTCAAAAACATTATAGTTTTCACCTTACATTTTCTTCTAAAATTTTATCAACTACCAATTTTATCATTTCTCTCTAAATAACTGACTCATGTTTTTAGCTATTTGTATGGCTGCCATATATGAAATTAAATTATTACCAGATTGGCACAACTATCCTAAGACCTTTGATTAAAAAGATAATCCTACATTGAAGCACCCTGGTAAATTCTGAAAATTTATTGACCACCCATATATATCTTATAAATTACCTGCTATGTATGTATCATTTATTTACTGCTATAAATTTAAATTAGTATTATACACTTTATATTACAATAGAAGCTTTATAATAGTCAATAAGTGTAAGAGTAAGCAATCTAAGTCTACCACAGGTTATGGTTTTGTGGCACTTAGACCCATGCAAGGCACTTTGTGTCTCAATGGAAAGTTTAGAATCATCTTCTTTTCTCCATCAGATATCTGAATGTCTGATTGTAATTACAATTAGTTTACAGAAGAGGTGAATATAGTTTTCTGTGTAGTCTTAGTAAACTTCACTGTCTAAACAGACCTCCATTAGTTTCAGATACATTTTTAATCTGAGTGGATTTTTTTTCAATTTATAAGTAGCTAATATATTTAAAAATATATTGTGCCTTGATGTTTGTTAAATTCCATTTCCTGCAAATTCAGACAACTCTACAGAAATGCAGTATGGTTTATTATTAGAGAGAGCTTGTCAGATTGGCTTTAGTGACTTAGGACTATGTAATGCAGTACTGGCTGTCTGTGTTGTAAATAGCTACACTATCTTGTAGTTATCCAGTCCATGAAGCATCAGAAAATGAAAAGCAATTATGTAGTCAAATTCCAGACTCAAAACCTAGATGCTCCTTAGAGAATTGCTGAATGGAAAGGCTGAACACTCTAACATGTACTGTTTTAAATTATAGCAGTAGCAAGGTCCATGTCTTAGGAATGTGGAGCTCGCATTGGCTGTTTGGCTCACCATCTTTTTCACCTTTGTTACACCTAAGTGCGTAGCCTCCTGAACTATGCCTTCTACGTTCAGGATATATCTTTCCCGTGATCGCTACACTAATCATTTCCGAATAATCTCATGTGCAGACATGTTAAGGGGTTGCTGTACTATTCTTCTAGGTGCCTTTGCATCCAAATGAAGTTGACCATCAAGATTAGCCATCCTCAGGATAATGCTGGCTATATAAAATTAAATTGGAATTGACTTATCATCTACTGTTTTCAGGAAGAGTTCTAGTAGTACTTTCTTGTATTTTAAATATTTGATGAATTTTGTCAGTGGAAGCCATCTTGGCATTGATTTTTTTTCCATGGGAAGAGGTGAGTTAATCTTGTTGTCAACTTGGTAGCAAAAACGCCTAGAAAACCTGTATATTATACTTGTAGGTATGTCTATTGGTATTTTCAGGGACCACTGGCATTCTGGTCATATTGAAGGAAAGTAACTGCCCCCATGACAGCATCATTAAATAATCTCAGAACAAACATCCACAGAAGGAAGCTTGCCAGGTGTTTCAGTGGTTAGAGACACTTGTCACCAAATCAATGGCCTCTGTTTGATTCCTAGCACACAACTGCTAAAAGGAGGGAAACAGCTTCTGCAAACCATCATATGACATGTCATGACACGTGTGTGCACATGCCTATACATATCCGTGTGTGTGTGTGTGTGTGTGTGTGTGTGTGTGTGTATAAACACATGCAAAATGATTTTCTATATTCATTTAGTCAAGAAAGGGATAGTCAACAAAAGCTACTGAACATTCCTCTTGGGTAGATAGGTGTTATTTTTTGGCTGTCATAGAATCTGGACATTGTTTTTTTTGTTATTCTGTTGTTTCACTTTGTTTTTATAATGGGGTTTCACTATGTATTTCTGGCTGAAATGAAACACACTGTATGCATCAAGGTCACCTTGAACTCACAGAGATGTCCTTCCTCTGTCTCCTGGCTGCTGGAATTAAAGATGTGTTCCATACCTCACCTCCAAGCTAGACTTCAGAAGTTGTCAGCTGGAGATATCAATTGTCTCATCTATTCTGAAACTTCTACATTTTTAGATTTAAATTATCCTAGTTTCTTCAGCTCTCTAGACTGCACATGACCATTATAAGACAATATAGCATTTGATCATAAAACATAATCCAGTAATAACACCATACTTGTATATTTATGTCAATTGTTTGGTTTCTCTACAGATTCCTTACTAATTTAGCCACAAAATCATTTACACGTTGATTTTTTGGGGGCAAGTTGTTTGCGTCCATTTTTTGTGTATGTGTGTTTTTGTATGTGAAAATCCACATGAGTGCACATGGAGGACAGAAGTTGATGCCAGATGTCGCCCTCAATGATTTTTTTCCTTATGCACTTCTTCATTCACTTCTTTATTTTAGGTAGGGTCTGTTACTGAACTCAGAGTTCATCAACTCTGGTTGACTTGATAGTCAGCAAATACAGATCATCCTTCTCTTTCTCACCAAAGCTGAGATTATAGGTGTATGCTACAGTGCCCAGGTTGCCATACAGGTGGTGAGGCCCAATCAAAGGGCCTCAAGCTTGTGAAACAAACATATTCCCTATTATGCCCATAAATTCATTTTTCAGTGAACTCAAGGTTATTACTTTCTATTTTTGAATATATCTTATTTGTCCTTTACCAAATGTATAATTTTCAAAAATTCAAATAAGATAGGGGGCTGGGCGGTGGTGGCACACACCTTTAATCCCAGCACTTGGGAGGCAGAGGCAGGCAGATTTCTGAGTTCGAGGCCAGCCTGGTCTACAGAGTGAGTACCAGGACAGCCAGGGCTACACAGAGAAACCCTGTCTTGAAAACGAAAAAAAAAAAAAAGATAGGGGTTAAATTTGGTCACATTAATTTAATGTAATATCTAGAGAATCTATACTGAACTGTCTTCTGAAAAAAACACCTAGTCTCTTAACTCCATCTATATAGTTTTAGCTTGAGAATTTCACAATTTGTAGATTTCCCTACTTAGCAGATTATTCATTGGCATTCTTTGTTGTTTACTTATATTCATTTTGACAACTCTCTGCTCTCTTTTATTCTGCCACAATTATGTTGGACTCAAATTCTTTGTCAAAGTTTTCAGTCTTCCTGAAATGAATGTTCTATTGTTTTTTTGTAGAGTTTTCTATTTAAAGTAGGACCTTGTTCTAAGTACTTTTCAATTAAAAACTGTACTGGTTATATCCAGCTTTAGCTTCCAAACTTGATTTTCGTATACAAGATCTTCAATTTTAGGGAGTTTCTCATTCCTTCTTTGAATCAGTCTCATTTGAAAGTTTACTTCTAATTGGTAACTGATAATTATTAATTAAAAGTAATTGATAATTCTATAAGACTTTTGTTACTAGAGAAATCTGACTTCTAGTTGTAAGTCAGAGATGTCTAAGAGACTTCAAAAACTATAAGCAATTGTCCTGGATTGCCTCTCAGAACTTGAAGGTAAGATTCTATTGTTGCAAACACCACACTCTTCAGACCTAGAAAATGAAATGTTTGAATTGGAACTGACCTAGAAGCTTCTTAGTTGAGGACTGGTAGTCAAAGTATCCAAGGGTCTATTCAAGCTGCCAAAGAGGAAAAGCAATCTACAGTTACACCTTGTTTCATAGCCTGGGATCCATGACATTGACAGTCCATGAAAGAGATACCCAGTGATGCAGTAGTGCCACTTTTAGCTAAACAGGAAACCTAAAGAAGACTCACTTAGTAGCTTAGGATTCATGCCTAATATTGCTTCTAGTAGTCTAAAGAAATATTCCTATTTCCATCAATAAGTGTAGATCTCTTTACTCAATACAAAAGATTCTATTAGTGCAGCATATGGAGGCTACAACAGAGATCTACAACTGGTCAAAAACCACAGAATATATGGCCATGGGGAGCCCATGTCTAAATGCTTTATCTACTGTGAAACTACTCTTTCTACAGCTTTGGAAAAACTGGGAAAAAGGGGACAGAAAGACATTAAAAACTAAAAGACCAGCGCAAGATTGTACCTTCTGGGCATGACAAGTAATCTATGCCTATGAAATTTAACAATATGGTTCCCTGAACAAAATCTTCATACTGACAAAATCACTTTATCTGTCAGTGTGAATGGAATAATTTCTCTCCTTCTAGATGATGATCTATGAGTAATCAATGGCTGCTGAAAGGAGAATCAGACCTCACCATGGAATATGTCTAATAGGATATCCAATTCCACGTGATCTGCCTTAAACGTATATAAGCAAGAGCAACATTAAATGGACTCAATAGGTTGTATCAACTTCTCATTGTGTGTTTGTTTGTTTGTGTGTGTGTGTGTGTGTGTGAAATTTCCTAGCCATCTGTTGACTTTTCCTCACTGTTTTGTAGAAAACAATCTTCTCATTCAATAGATTCTTCCAAATATACTGTGTCTATTATAAAGTTGTAACATTTTTCCTTTAACTTATATGTGGTTCCTCTAGTCTCTAAGGGTTTTTTCATGTTAAATGAGTTAAAGATGATGAATTCTATGAAAGATCTACCAAAAATCCTGAAGCGTAAATGTTAGAGTAACAACATCAATTTTCACATTTTACATATCACCCCAAATACTTCTTGCCCATCTACTCCCTGAGGATAACATTGGTTACAATGGGATGCAAGAGCAAATAAAATATAATCTTTCACTATAATAATGGTAGTATATTGTAAAGGTGACAGTAAGCTGAAAAATAAAGATTAAAATAGTAGAAAAATAGCATGAAAAATAGACAATAAGAATAGAGAGGAGAGAGAGAGAGAGAGAGAGAGAGAGAGAGAGAGAGAGAGAGAGAGAGAGAGAGGTGGGAACAGGAAGCTAGAGAGATGGAGAGTCACTTATAGCTGGAGGTTTCAGAGAGGACTTTTTATGAATCTGCCAATCAAACAGAGGGCTTGGAAAGGTGAGAGGAAAGTAGAGAATGAGTCATGTGGATTTGGAAAAAGCATTTCAGACCAAGATAAGAGAAAATGCCAAGGCCAGGAGATAAAAGCTTTATTAGCGTTTTGGGGCAAGAGCAACAAGACCTGTCTGCTTGAAATGTAGTTAAAGATGAAAAAATGCTATAGCATGAAGCCCAAGGGCTAGGGCAGTTGCAGACCAACGGGAAGTGCCATTTCAAGTACTTAACTTTCATTATGAGCATGTTCAGGGAAGATGAGCAGTTGAATGACTTTCTTGTTGTTAGTTGTTGGATATATATACATATATATGTATATTCATACACACATATGTATATATATATATGTGTGTGTATATATACACCCCCCCACACACACACACACACATACACACACACACACACACACACATATATTATCTCTCCCTCTCTGTTTCTCTCCATCTCTTGGCTTGTGTACCCTTTCTCCACTTTCTCTTTCTTCTCCTTTCCCTTCCCTTTTCTGTTCTCTATTGCCCATGGGTTTCTCTTTCTCTACACTCTATATTTTCTCTGCAATTTTCTATACTTCACACACACATACAGGGTCAGTCATGCTGCAGTGTGACCAGGTAAATATTTCAAGCCTGAATTTAATGGTAACTGCCTTGAAATTTTTATTTTCGTTCTTGAACTGTTCTTTTCAAATCAAAATATGATAGAACAGTGATGTGTTTGAATTATCAGAGGACATATAAAAATATGAGATCATTTTGTATTTCAAACTTTTTTATTGTCCTGAACGAGTATCCCAATAGTTTGGATATGGAGTGGGCCGTTGTCAATACTTAATAACCTCCCTTTTATAGACTTCCCTCATTTTAGTGATGAAAGATCTGGTGAGGTTTCTCCATTCTACACTATAAGGGACACTAAGGAGTTTCCAAGCCAATCAGTCTTTTAATGAGAGGAGTATTCAACACTCCAAAATCGGGAATCCAAGATGAATAAATGCATCCATACTACAAAGGAAGGAAAGACAAGACTTTATAATATTCCATCACCTGAAAAATAAATCTTGTGTATTATATATTGTTGCCAAACTATGTCTCAACTTATCCAGATGGTAAGCACAAGAAACGTAGACTTAAGTAATGATGTATTATCTATTCCATTCTTCTAAACACTTGCCATTACATTCCACAGTAGCTCAATGTGATAGGAATTATTATAATCCCTACTAACTAGAAGAAAAAACAAAACAACAAATAGACGAAGAGACTTATTCAAACCTTTCTTGCTTGTAAATGGCAAAGCAGCGCCATAAAAGCAGAGGGTAGCTCAGAAACTATTCTGTCTGTTATTTCATGTAAGAATGCTTTCAGTACCATTCCATAGGAGTTCAGAAGAGGAACAAGTTGGTTTCTGTGTTGACCTTAAAATAAAAGCCTAATCTTGCCAGGAACTATTATGGAAGAATAGATTCAAGGGTATTTTGTCCATATGTTAATTCATAAATGGAGTAGAAATTTAGACATTCCCTAGTGCAAGTTTCTCTTTTAAATTTTGACATTGAACAGAGATGATCTTGATAGAACCTTAGTTTTGTGATAACTGCTTTTAGTGTCTAATATAAAACTCCCTGCTTTTCATGCTTATCCAACATATGTTCTATTTATTTGTTATCTGAACAAACCTCAGTATTTCCCAAAAGAGTTACTCACCATTTTGTTGGAAGGGCCTTAGCAGATAGTTCTAAGAACAAATACCGAAAATACTTATTATGAGTGTAACAGCTTGTCTTTTTGGCATGTTCTTTTATTTAAGACCCATAGTTTTCATTAATTTCAATTAATGAAATATAATGAATTTTACTACATTTTAAGTATCTAGTATGAACGGCAGTCTATGTCACATAAAAGAAATACAAAAGGTAATTGTGAAAAACTAATTAAATATGAAGATAATTTAACACATATCTTGTTATGCTGCTTGATGAAACATAACAAAATTCTCCTCCCTATAGTCTATGTTATCTGGAATCATTGTATCTTTTGAGTTACTCAGCTCCAGAACCTAGCTGTATTAAGTTTAAAACTGTCCTTCTTATTTCTCACTAGACTTCATCCAAACTTTGGTACATCAGTTGTCTTGCCAATACGTTTTTTTTAAGAAAATATGTCATTCCTATCAGATTTGAAACATTGAGACATCACATCCAGAATTTCATTCTTAAGTTAATATACTACCCCTAAAATAACTAAGCACAATCACAAAAGTTCATTAAAATAAACATTATTGAATAATTTAAATGTGTTTTTATCTTAATAGATCTATAAAATTAATTATTATTTGAGAAAAGTATTTTATTTAATTCCCTTAAGTTAAATTAAAAATGCAAAAAAGCATTGGCCATTCAATAAGTTGTTATTTTTCTCCTTTGCATTTAAAATCCTTAAATAATAGCATCATTGTCGTTCCTTGTTTTTTGTACTATGAGTAGACAATAGTTGCTGTAGGCTGGGTTGTGTGTTTTCTGTTCAAGTTGATTGATGGAAGCCTAAACACACAATACCTCAGAATGCTACAACATTTGGAGCTAGGCCATTAAAAAGGTAACATATAATGAGATCAAGTGCTTGAGCCCTAGTCGAGTGTAAATGGAGTCCTTGAAAGGACATTAATTTAAGACCCAAACACCAATTCAGCCTGACGTGATGTGGTCACATGAAGAGACAGAGACTATCTGCTAAGCCTAGAGAACAGCATCAGTAAAACAGCAGTCTTGATGCCACTCAGTCTACAAGCTGATGTAAATCGCTGAAACTGAAAATCAAGAATATCTAATATAAAATTGTTCCACAGAGATATGAAGATTTGGGGGGAAAATCTGAAGGTGATTGATTTGAAGAAGGGTAATTGAGGAGAGTGGAGGTGGGAACTATTACTAGTCACAGAAAACTTTATGTAACTGATGTATTAGAGAGGAACATGTATAAATTTGACAGCAATTAAAATGAAAACTTAAAAAAATACAGAATTTTCTATATTGGGTAAATTGATATAAAATATGAAGCAAACTTTTCTAACTGTTTTTGAAAGTCTTGGAGACTTTGAATCAAAGGAACCAATAGAAATATTAATACTTAATATTATAATATATTTGTATAATCTCTTTAAGAATGAAATCATCATAAAGAGTTTATATCTATAATCCTTGAAAGTATACACCAGCCCCACAATGAGTAAGAAAAATTTACAGATTGACAAGAATGCTCCCTTTTATCCCTTCAGATACACAAAGTCTTTCTCTTCCATACTGGGTCTTAAATTTACAGGTTACTTATTAAATGTATAAATTATATAGGTTGAACAGCCATCTGTCATCTAACACATCTAACACAGTCATCTGTGTTAGATTTTCTAACTGGGCAGTCAGAGCAGGAAGCAGACATTAGGAAGAGATTATTTGACTCGTCTCTCACCCAGTGAGGATACCTTGGGTTGGCTGTGCCGTTCCGTTGAAGATTCCAGTTCCTTCCAGAGCCATGGTTTGCAAGTACAATACTCCCTCACTCTACTTCATACATTTTGCTTCTCTCTTTGATCTCTTTCTTGCTGTTAGCTCCAACATGCTGCATTATTCTTGCTTCCCTTATCTTTATAAATAATTCTTCTATAAGCAAACACTCCTGGTGGGTCCTATATTGTGTATACAATTTTGATTTAGAAGAATTTAAATAAATTGTTACTAAACAAGTATTTTCTCACCTTCTGACTTTATGTCTTATTTCAAGGGGATATTTGGACTACAATTAACTTTTATTAGCATATCAAGATTTTTGTCACTTATACAAATGAGCAAATAATAACTAATGTGAAAATGATGATACAAAAGGAGAAAATTGTTGAGTCTGAGGCTAAGTGGACTATAATACAACAGCATATTTAAAAGAAAATGTATGTGAATATCAGGCATCAGGCTCTAATAATTATAGCTATATTTCTTTATAAATAGGCCTTGCTTGTGAGCACCTCAACTTGGTCCTTCATTGGGGTAACCATCACCCTTCTGACTTGAACATTTATGTTCTTCTGTTTGACCTCTTTCATTGGGAATAAGGAATTATGCCTCCTCATCACCATCATGACTACAGGAGTGTTATACCATGATCCCTATTATAGAGAGGAAAGTAACCACTGAATTTGTAGATGTGGCAGAGTTGCTTACATGAGAACATTCACAACCATTTCCTTTAGTAAAATGTGAATCAACTCTTTCTATAGAATATAAATAACTAGTTCATTTCTCAGGGTAATGTGGACTATATTTATGTATGTGTCTTAGGGTTTTATTGCTGTGAAGAGACACCATTACCAAAGTAATCCTTATAAACAAAAATATTTAATTGGGATTGGCTTATAATTTTTCAGGGCTTTAGTCCATTTTCATCCTGTTGGGAAGCATGGCAACATTTAGGCAGGCATGGTGCTGGACAAAAGTTACTGAGAGTTCTACATCTTGATCCACAGGGAGCAGGTCGAGACTATGTGCTACACTGTGCCCATAACTTAAGCATAAGAGACCTCAAAGCCCACCTCTTTCTAGGCTACCAAAAAGACTTCTGCCATTCGTATTCACTTTCATGAATTGCCTCCTATATTTTATTGACTTCATTCAATGCATAAATGGTCTAACAAGAGTTATCATGTTATTCTTTATGTGACACTGTAAAATGTTAATAGCTGCCTCAAAAGAACCGATGAGCAATGGGATTTTATTTTGTACTTTTTAAAATGTGTTTCAGTTCTAAAAGCTGGTTTTGGAGTCTCTTTCTCTGAATCACTTGTGGGTATGAACATTTTTATGGTTGTTGGACCTGAAAAGACATTATAAGGCAGAGAGTTGCAAGCTGGAAATTTATTAGGAAGCACCCTCAGGGTTAACACCTGCAGAGGAGTTAAGAAGCAAGATTGGACAAAGTGATTGGACTGTGGTGTAATTGTACTAAATGTCTCTGTTGATCCTGTGGGAACTCTGGAGAAGGGACAATGATCCAACTTCAGACAAGGACATCAGGTGTTTATATCCCCACATCAACTGGTATACTGGCTTCCAGGAAGGTGTTATAACCTTGGACAATGCTTTTCTCTCAACTAACTCTGTTTTCAACATAGGGAATATAAGTTATCAGCAGCTTTAACTCCAAGAAAATGCATACAATATCTAACATCAGAAGGAAAATGTAGGCAATACATTCTCTTACTACAGTAAATCTAAGTGTATGAAATTATTATGGAACACACACAGTCTGCTTTATATATTTCACCAATTATTTCTTATATACATATAATGCAAATATAAACACTAGTAATTGCTAGTAATTGTTCCCAGCAAGATGTGAAATGCCTGAATATAACATATAAAATATATAATGTTATATTATTTTATGATCAAAGACAAATTATATTATATATATCACAGTGCATATCTATAAAAATCTTATGAAATATTTCATTATCATCATAATAAAAGATGATGTTGAGAATGCAAAATTAGCAAATAGAAACCACAAATACATAATACATTATATTTGGTTTCTAGTATATGAAAAAATACAGGAATAATTCATGCTAACCAAGGGGTTTGAAGAGAGTAGAATTTTACAAATACTTTGGAGAAAAGGGAGCATAAGATGCAAGGAAGAACCATCAGTAAAACAATACTGATAAGTTAGTGACAATTCTGAGGTTCTAAGCAATTAAGCTTATTTTTAAAAATTCAGACTGGAAAGGAACAAAGGAGTGAAAAGCTTTCTGTATTTAGAAATGGTAATCAAGATATTTGAAAATCTCCTTTAAAAATGAAAAGAAAATATTGTAAATAATTTTCTTCCAAAAAAAAAGAAAGTTAAATTCAAAATAGTTGTAACTTATTTTCCATTTCCTGCTCTATGTCTACTGTAAATAATTTTAAATTGAGATTCTCAGCTACCCTGCATTATTTCGATCATGATTTTGAACTTCAGGGCATTATCTTTAAACAAAGGTTTCCATTCCTTTGTGTTGGAGGAGACAATTCTCCTCAGACAAGCAGCTGTCATCGCCTGTAGGCAGATGCTGGTTGACACTCCCTCTATAGCCACCAGATGTCTTCCTCCAAGAAGACCTGCATCAGCACAGCCGCAGGTCGCCTTCAGGCAACAGTTAAACCAAGCTCTCTGGCACTAAGGTGTGAAACGGGTGTAAACAAAATCATATTCATGCAGTAATTTTCTTTCCAGTAATCTTAGATGTTTGCAAGGGACCTAGATTTCACAAAGCAAACAGCACCTCTTGACAACCTCAGCCGATTTTCCGCTCTGAATTTAGAATTAAAGTAAAACCAAGCATGAAAAGTGAAATAGATGTGCGTACCATCCTCAACTTAATATTCGCAGGTTCTAAGAGAATCTTTCAGCTCTTTCCCACCCTCCCTGTTAGGTAAACATTGCTTGTTTTAACATATTGCTGCTCTCAATGTTAAAATGGTTTTGTTTGTTTTAGGCTTTTTCCCCCTTTTTTAAAGTGGATATTTTTCTTTACTTACATTTCAAATGTTGTCCATTTCCTACCCTCTGAAACTCCTCCTCCTATCAGATCCTCTCTCCCCTTGCTTCTCTGAAGGTGTTGCTGCACCCACACCCCCACTCCAGGCTCCCTGCCCTCCCATTCTCCTACACTAGAGCATCTAGCCTTCACAACACCAAGGGCCTCTTCTTCCTTTGATGCCTGACAAGACCATCCTCTGCTACATATGCAGCTGGAGCCATGGGTCCCTCCATGTGTACTCCTTGGTTGGTGGTTTACTCCCCATGCTCAGTCCAATGGTTGGCTGTGAGCATCAGCTTCTGTATTTGTCAATCTCTGGCAGAGCTTCTTAGGATACAGTTATATCAGGCTCCTGTCAGCATGCACATTTTGGCTTCCACAATATTGTCTAAATTTGGTGACTGTATCTGGGATGGATCCCCAGATGAGGCAGTCTCTAGATGGCCTTTCCTTCAGTCTCTGCTCTGGACTTTGTCTCCTTATTTGGTCTGATGAGTATTTTGTTCCCTCTTCTAAGAAGGACTGAAGCACCCACAGTTTGGTCTTCCTTCTTCTTGAGCTTCATGTGGTCAGTGAATTTTATCTTGGATATTCTGGGCTTCCAGAGAAACAAATAACCCTATTCAAATGGGGTAAAGAGCTAGACAAAAAATTCTCAAATGAAGAGTATCAAATGAATTTATCCTAGGTATTCCAAGGTTTTGGGCTTATATCCACTTTTTATTGAGTGCATACCATGTATATTCTTTTGTGACTGGGTTACCTCACTCATGATGATATTTTCTAGTTCCATCGATTTGCCTAAGAATTTCATGAAGTCATTGTTTATAATAGCTGAGTAGGACTCCATTGTATAAATGTATGACATTTTCTGTGTCCAAATATCCTCTGTTGAAGGACATCTAGGTTCATTCCAGCTTCTGGCTATTATAAATAAAGCTGGTATGAACATAGTGGAGCATGTGTACTTGTTATAAGTTGGATAATCTTTTGGGTATATGCCCAGGAGTGATATAGCTGGGTCCTCAGTTAGTATTATGTCCAGTTTTTTGAGAAACTGCTAGACTAATTTCCAGAGTGGCTGTACCCCACCAGCAATAGAAGAGTGTTCCTCTTTCTCCACATCCTCACCAGCATCTGCTGCACCTGAGATTTTGTTCTTAGCCATTCTGACTAGTGTGAGGTGAAATCTCAAGATTGTTTTGATTTGCATTTCCCTGATGACCAAGTAAAGGTGTTGAACATTTCTTTATGTATTTCTCAGCCATTTGATCGATATTCCTCTGTTGAATGTTCTTTGTTTAGCTCTGTATCCCATTTTTAATAGGGTTATTTGATTGTCTGGAGTCTAATTTCTTGAGTGCTTTGTATATATTGGATATTAACACAGTATCGAATGTAAGGTTGATAAAGATCTTTTTCCAATCTGTTGGTTGCTGTTTTGTCCTGTTGACAGTGTCCTTTGCCTTACAGAATCTGGAGATCTGCATATCATGACTTGGCTAAAAAGCCAGGCTAGGATTAACCTTGAATATAACCTTATCATTACTTTTGACATGCTTACTGGCTATGGGGCATACCTTTACTTTGTCTCAGGCCACTTCTTGGACCACATCCTTACTTTACCCAAGTAGCTGATCATGTCTTTAAGACCCTTAAGGCCTGCTGCCACGGGACCATTCTAATTACTTCCCAATCTCATCTAGCAGTCTGGGGAGTCCTTCATGGGCTAAGGTGTGGAAAGGTGGGCTGATACTGACCCAACCAGAGACATGCTCATCAAACAGCTTGTATGGGAGGGTCTTAATGCCCCCACTCACAATGCTGTGATAGCCATAAGGAATGATGATATCCATAAATGGGTTATTTGAAGCCCAATGCAGGCCCTATTACAGCCCTGACTGCCTCCATTGACACCTTGTTCATACAGCCCATACAGAGGATGCACCTTCCTCCGGAAAGGCCTCCTGATCACACCTTTCGTGGCTGTGGCAAGCCTAGGCACCTCAGACAGGACTGCTTCTCAGCTAGGCCCAAGACCAGATGTCTTCCTTATAACAAAGTCTTCCATTGGGTTAAGGATTGTCGTTCTCAAAAACAGAAAGACAATTTAAACTCTAAAAGGTGTCCAGTAAGAGGGATACCTGATAAGCCAGGAGTCTTTTGTACCTTGCCTGTGTTTCTTCACTCCCTGATGATGACTCTATATTTTTGACAGCACACCTGTTGACACAGGGGCAGATGGCACTATAATAACAAATAATGAATCACTGAGGCTCCCCATTGGAGATTCCAGCTGATGTTTCCTAAACCCTTTTGAGAAAAGATATTCTGGAAGACATGGGTGCTGTCCTTACTAAGGACAATCACCTCTATTTCTGGTGATGTTATATAATGTGACCAACTGGGCCACACAGGTCACAAAGTCTTGAATCACCCCCAATTTTAACAGCCACTGCTCACCCAGCTCCAACTGACATCAAGATACCTGACTCTATACCATTGGCCTGCCTGTCTGATCCCGATATCTGAGTGGACCAGTGGCCCATTTTGGAACCTAAGCTTTTGGCTCTCAAGGAACTGGTCTTGGAACAATTAGCTTTGGGTGATTTGGATCCATCAACCATCCAACATAACACTCCTATTTTTGTCATTAAAAAGATGTCAGGGAAGTATTGGCATATACAGGATCTGAGAGCTATTAATGAACATATGGAAAGATTTGGAACTACTCAAGTGAGACTGCCTCATCCTAATGTTATCCCACCCAAGTAACATGGGATGATCCTAGGTATTTCCAGATCTCCCTGGCTTCCCAGGATAGATGCTGTTTTCCCTTCACTGTATGGGAGCCTACTATGAATACATCAGCTAAAAGATATCAGTGGTCAATCCTGCCTCAGGGAAGGAAAAATAGCCTGACCATTTGTCAGCTCTATGTGGTTGAAGCCATACAGGGAGTCCCTAGGGGTGTCCTTGTAGTCTATTACATGAGTGAAATTATGCTTGCACACCCTAGCCTGCCCAATCTGGAAAGGGTGTCCTCTCAATTGTTCCTTAATTTAAAAAACTCAACTTGAAGATTGATTCCATAAAGATTTAGAGTGTTCCCCCATATGTCTGCCTGGCTTTTCTATAGTGAAGAAGTTTAAGCCTATGGCCTCCACCATTATGAAAAAAGAATCCTACCCCCTACACAATCCTACAACAATTGTGTGGAACTGTTAACTGGCTCAGACCTTTCCTGTTTATTCCAGACCAGGAGATGAGGTACTTCTTTTCATCCTTGGAGGGGGCCTAGTAGCTCCTCTGCCAGGGTTAAACTAACATCTGAGGCTAGCAACCTACTACAGAAAGTTATGGTGTTCCTTTCTGAATCAACTCTGGAAAGGTATGATCCAGGGAAATGCCCCCTGGCCATAATTCTGTGGTCCCTTTTCGGGGGTGCTAGGGGTGTCATGGCAGAATGGGCCTCTCATGTGGTTACACCAGGCCCACTCTGATCTATTTAAGGCTTCCTCAAAGTGTGAGATTACCTTCTGCCTTGCCCTTGAGGTGAGATTCTAGCAAGGAGAACTTATAACAGTGAACCAGACAAAGTAATTCTACCATTCTCCTTAATGATATTTTCAATCATTATGGGAAGATTCCATCATCTTTCCAGAAATGGTGGTGGAATTAACAGGCTTTTTGGATGTGACCAGACAAGACTCTTATTGCTTTGTTCCAGCTGCCAATTACTATGAAAGACCAAAGCATATCTACCTTTTGTCCCATTCCCATGGTTATTATGACCTTTCTGTTGTTACTAAAGCCATATGTGGGATTCTTACCCAAAGACTGTGTAAATAGGATACAACTCACATTCTCCCTAATTCTAGCTTAGTACAACTAGGTGAGTTATTTGGACTTCTGAAAATTTTTGAGTGTTGCCAACAGGAGCCAGTTAATATTTTTTGAGATAACCAATATGCAGTACAAACTTTCCATACCCTGTCCTCCTATATTCAAGAACGAAACATCCCTGTACATGTCTGCAAGTGATCTATACAGAAGGCTCTTGAGAATAGGGAACATCCCTTGTTCATTTCACACATAAAACTACATTCTAAATTCCCTGGCATATTAGTAGAAGGAAATGAGAGAACTGGTGCCTTGATTATGTCTGTAGACATGGAATTGCTAGAACAAGCCAGAATGTTCTAAATTCCACCAGTAAATTCACCTTTCCCTTAAGAATTTACATAAACTCTTGAAAGAATTGTCTATATAGAAATGTAAACACCTTGCAAGGTCGTGTGCAATGTGCACACCTCTTGCACCACTGGGATCCCTTTGCAGATCAGGAGTTAACCCTAGAGATCTCCCCAATGCAATCTGGCAAATGGATGTCACTCATTACCCAGCCTTTGCTAATCTTAGGTATGTACATGCTGTGGAGTGTACTTGCTCAGCCTTTGTATATGTGGTGGCCATGACAGGAGAAAAGGCCTCTCATGTTATTAAGGACATGAAATCAGTAATGCTGGTAATGGGAGTGCCTTGGGCACTCAAGACTGACAGTGAACCTGCCTACTCATCTCAGCAGTTCAGTGCCTTCCCATCCTCATGGAGGATCAGTCATCCCTTTGGGATACTCTAAATCCTCAAGGCCAAGCAATCATAGAAAGATCAAATTGCTTCCTGAAGGGAGCACTTGCTAGGTCACTTCTCAGAATCCAAAATAGATCCACACCTAGCTTTGGTGGAGGTCATGTTCCATGTGAACATTCTCTCCTTCAGTGAGAAAGGGCTGAGCCCTGATTACAGACATTGGGCATTTTTGTGGAGGGACACTCCTTTCCTGTTAGATGTTTAGCTGGAGAGACCTAATAACCTCTCAATGGCAACTGCCCACTCTTCTGACAAGGGAGCAAGGTTGTGCTTGTGTTTTCCCCCAGATACAGCTTTGCCAATATGGGAGTCCTCAAGAGATGTTCACCCAGCCATGAACCAGGGGGCAATTTAAGGAGCCAGAAGAAAACCAGGACCAAGAGACATTAATGTGCATACTGTTTTTATTAAATTTTCTTTAGCCTTGGAAGGACAATGGACTCTGGGCTTTAGTGCCCCTGCCCCTCATTCTTTTGCCTGTGGCAGTTAACTCTCCAGCTTAGCCTATTCTCTTCTCTTCCAATGTGAGTTTGGATTTGCCCTCCATGCACTTAGTCACTACTATGATATAATTAGAAGGCACCTGGCCCATGGAGGAAATTCTCTGCTTTATCACCAATGTCTCCTCCATTGGCCCTTGTATCCAAGTACACAATACGACCATGAGACTTTTTTGGTAATCTAATCTATGGAACCATCTTAGGCATGGAACGTCATGTTCCTCTTACTGATTATAAATCCCAAAAGGATCTCCCAAGCATATAACATTTACCCCTACCTTGCTGTCCAAGGGTTCCTCAAATGCCTATTTTCATGAAATTTCCTATCCCTTGGGAGCACTGCCAGCCTGTACTAGGTATTAAATTCACTGGGGACTACCCAATATTGTCATCTAACCTCACACTTGGCATGTGGAGATTTACCTCATATGGTGCTTCTAATAGTACCCCATATGTTAAAAGAGATCCCATTAGACTCTGACATCATTATGAGTAATTGGGATTTACATGGCCTCTCTAATTGTCTTGATTTATGTCCCTGCACTCTCCTAAAAGGAGGCTGTCACTCTAATGGGATATAATTCTATACAAATATGTTGACAAAAATGTGGACTAGGCTGACCCCTGTAAATGTGACCACTGGTAGCCAGCTTGGCTGAAAAGCCACCTCAGTCTGTGTCCAACCTCCCTTTTTCTTTCTGGTCACCAATATCTCCACTGGTAGAGGACAGCCTTAACTGATTTAATGAGAAATGTCTCCTGATCACTGATTGGATGGGGTATTCAACAACAACAGCTATCCTGATGAGGGGACAAGCTGCTATTTGGATACCTGTGTTGATGGCCCAGACTCACTTACTGTGGGCTGCCTGGGTGAGAGAGAAGAACGTTCTGCCAGAGCTCAGGCATCGGCCTAGGTCACTGAACCCGTTGCGGGGTAGTAGGGTAGGGAAGGTGCAGTCTAGGCTCTGACTCTAAAGCATTAAAGTCTGCTGGGTACCTCTGGAGAGCTGGAGCTGGAGTCTCTGGGCCACACCGAGGCCAGAGATGACAGGTTCTTGCTCTTGGACATCCCAGACCGCTATATGTCAAGGAAGAGCTGAGAACAGACTCTTGGGCAGACTCTGGCCCAGGTTGAAGGGTAGCTCAAGTGGTTTCCCGCAGTGAGGAGAGAGTCTGGCTAGCTCAGGCGGGCTGCTTGATTGGCCATGGCTAGAGCACTGGGAGGTTTTCCTGTCAGAGATTAGACATGGCTCTTTAGGGAAAGCCTAAGCCATTGCTCCAGCTCAGCGAGTCTAAATGAAAGGAGGCAGTCCATGGCTTTAGGGTTTTATTGTAGAAATGAAGGAGCTAGAGAAAGGACCCAAAGAGCTTAAGGGGTTTCCAGCCCCTTAGGAGGAACAACAATATGAACTAACTAGTACCCTCAGAGCTCCCAGGGACTAAACCACCAACCAAAGAGTACATATGATGGGACTCATGGCTCCACCTGCATATATCTCAGAGGATAGCCTAGTTGGTTATCTATGGGAGGAGAGGCCCTTGTCCTTCAAAGGTTCTATGCCCCAGTGTAGGGGAATGCCAGGGCCAGGAAGCAGGAGAGGGTGGGTTGGAAGCAGGGGTAAGGGGGAGGGAACAGGATTTTTTTCAGAGGGGAAATCAGCAAAGGGGATATCATATGAAATGTAAATAAAGAAAATGTCTAATAAAAAATTTAAAATAAAAAAAGAAAGAAAGAAAAGTAGAGGCCGGCCATGGCCATGTGGATAGGCACTTATGCTATGATGGGAAGAATTGTTGTATTAATAATAATTTTGTTTAAGTGTCTCGCACAACATATCTCCAGACAGTGTTCCATAAGTAAGGCAACCCTCCAAGTGCTGATGGCTCTTAGAAATCCCAATTTCAGCCCCCCTAAGGAAGTGATCAAAGCCTGGATGACAGAGATCCTTGAGACCACCATATGGACTGTTCCTCATCTCCCCCTTGCATGTCATACCTCCTCTGGGATGATATCTCTTTGAGGGTTGGTAGTCAATGAAGGGTAAGATCCTGGAAGTCAGAACAACCTAAAACAGGCACAGTCGAGTATACTGGGAATCCTCCCAGGTGGGGTCATCAAGGTAGAGGCAAGGGCATCCAGGCTCCCACTAGGATATCAAAATGTTAAAAACAAAAGGTGGAAATATATAGCAACAGCATGGCTGCCTTTGCATAAATGCTGGGCTGGGGATGGGGTGCAGCTGCAAAGGCGTCTCCTGCAGGAGGACCTAACTGAGGACTGCCTGAAAAAAAAACAAGAATTGCTGATGCAGACCATGGCAGCCAATCTGGAACTACAGTTTAGAAGAGACTCTTTTTTGACCAATGGGGCATGGGTGGAGGATTTTAAAGGAGCTTGCAGCAGTGTTCAGAAGAGCTTGTTGCAACGTTTCTCATCTGCTACTAGAATCTGTGTCATTGATTCTGTGCCACCTCCCCTTCAATCCCCAAGGACAGGTAGGACTGGGCAGCAGGTGGTCCAGGACACAGGAAATACCTCTGGGTATTTATCTTCACTAATATCTACATAACCTGCCTTCTAGTTCCACCTGTGTGAGAGTTAACTGTTCTCAAAATCATTCATATTTAATCACTCATACTTAATCCATTATAATTTTAACTGTGAAGGTTTTAGTCCTAATACCCATTTTTCAGACTGACTTACTCAAGTTGTTAATGGTTTACTAATTGTAAAACATTTGTCATATAGAGTTTTACTTCACCTCACCCCATCCATTCAATCTTCAATAAATAAAACAGAACAGTGAGATAGGAGTTTATACATTAATTAATCATAGTTCATTAATAAGGATTCAAAAAATGAGTGCTGACATGATATTGTAACTGCACCTCATTATAAATGTTATATTGATTTTTAGTAATTCAAATCTTTACGGGTGCTCATTCATTATTTCATAAACAGGATAAAATATTATTACTCATAATTGCTTCTTCATACCTTATACTCATGATAGATTATACTTTTCAAAATATCTCAACAAGACTTTTAGTCCTACTGGAATTTCTAGCATATTGTCATTTTGCCATTAAGGGGTGGATCCTATATCTCCTCCCCTTGACTCTGGATGGTAATAAAATAGGGGAAGTGACTCTGTGTTGTCCAAGCTTAGTCATCAAAGATATCTGGATGATGCTCTGGATAGTTGCCAATGGAAACCAGACATAGTACTGTGAGGAGACCCAGACCCCAGGGTGATAGCCAAGTGGAACAGAGCAGAAGGTACAAGCCAGGCCTGAGCTTCACCTAAGAACCATTCACTATCAGTCACATGACTACACCCTGTGATGCATTTATCTGTACTATACATAGGTGGTGTAGATAAATAGTATAAATAAATATAGATATCTATAGTGTAGATAAATGAACAAAGTGAAAGATTACTGGCTTGGATCATATACTCTTGTTATTGCTTTTAAAATAAAATCATAATTCATGAAAAAGTGAATGAAAACATTCATAGAAGTAAATCTTTCACTGTAGAGGACATCCTTGTAGTGTGAAGTTACCCTCCAGGAAGCCCAGACCGCTTCACTTAATCATCTTTTGTATTGTTCATTCTTAAATCAGAGTTAGTCCAATTATGAACTAAATATATTAAAAAATATATGAATTGACTTAAATAACTTTTAAGAATCACAATTTTTATCTGTTTTATAAATATCATGTAATATTTATAATTCAAAAATGACTGTTCTCATTTACAAAACAACTATTCCAATGAGTTCATCATAAAACATATTGAAAATTATGTAGTGTCTTGCTTTCTCCCTCCCTCCTTTCCTTCTTTCTGTCATTCCTTCTTTCCTTTTGCCTCTGTCTTAGTCCCTCCCCACTGCTCTTCATCCCCTCTCCTCATTCTCCTCCTCCCTTCTCCTCTTTTTGTCTCCCTTCACCTTCTTATGAGACAGTGTCTCATATTGTCTAGGCTTGCCTCAGAGTTGATATAAACTAAGGATGATCTTGAACTTTGGATCCCTGGCCTTCTCCTTCTATGTATTGGTGTTAGAGATTTACACCCAAGCAAGTGCTTGTACATGGTTCAGATGATCCAACCCAAGGCCTCAGACTTGCTACGCAAGTGCTTTACCAACTGAGCTACATTTCTCACCTTATTTTCTTTAGTTTTTCATTATTTTCTGTACAGTAGATATTGTTTTTCTTAAAATAAATATTTCTTGATATTTTTCCTAAATGAAAAGGTCTTGGTAGAAATTACTGACCAGGAATTCCTATTCAATTGAGTGTCATATAATTTTATTGATTTTAAAGCAAAGCAAATTGTTTTTCAAAGAATATATAAGGGTTGGGAGGGTGGATATTCTATGACTGTGAAGAAGTTCTTATGAGATACAGCTCGTTCCCAGTAAGATTGGCAATAAGATACATTAAATAATAAGCAGACATACATAATATCAGAGTAAAAATTATCACTGCGTAAATATCCAAGGAGTATGTTATTATCATCCATTTTGTACAACAGTAATGTGGGTTTACTTGGAAATATTGGCAATGATTCACAGACATATTTGCATATGTTCTTTAAAAACAGAAACTTCATTGATTACTGTTATTTATAATCATTAGGTTCAGTAAACTTGGAAGGAGGGAAGGCTAGATTTTTTTTTAAAAAATGTGTGTTAAAATATCAAAATGACATATTAGAGAAGTGATATGTGTCATAGAAATGAATATTTACGAATGACATAGAGTTGTGTTAAAACAATTCTTTATATTCTCATGAAAATATTTAGATATGTCTCAAAAATGTCAAGATACAACTTATGTCACAAAACTCAGAAACAGCTCATGCTACTGCTAAATTGTTTCAACAATGCCCTAACTTGAAATGATCGACTAGGAGGTTCTGAAATTTCAAAAACAAAATAAGATAACACAATCACCACATGTGGATTCAGTTCTAACCTATTGCTCCTGACAGAATCTCCCTGGGTGCTGAAGCAAGGAATGAAGATGAAAAGCTTTGTTTTTCAAAGGCAAATGCTTAACAGACTCATTCATACTGACTTAAGTGGTTGGCACCCTTTCCTCGTTGCATATAATGCATAAATGATAAATTTCTTCTTGTACTTGTGTGATATTCTGAAACTTTTAAAGTGGCTCTTAAGCTGACAGAAAAATACCTGAAAACATATAAAACAAAATGCTGATACTACTGAATAAAGAGTATATTACCCCTTCTTGTATTTATCAAAAGTTATGACTAGAGTAAAATACTATCACAAACTATTTCAAGGAACTATTAAGCTGCAGAGAACTCTGATATGATTCTGTTTTTGAAAATGATAGATAGCTAAGTGACTAAGGTTTTTTTTGGGCTATTGGTAGTTCCCCAAAAAGAGCACAAACGAATTCAGAAGTGTAATAATGATCAAAATGTCTTTTATTGTCCCAAATACCCACAGAACTTGTACTTACTCCTCATCTTGAATGCTTCTTGAGGTATTGATGTTTCATACATAAGGATGCAGAGATGCCAACGCTGCCTTTCTGAGTCTCCATGCTTCAGAAATAAGTTATCTGTAGACCACTCTATGATTCCCTATATCTGGTTCTACCTTCCCTGCTCTGATTAGCCTTGCTTTTGCTCATTTCTGGGCTATATCTGCTGTGTCATTTGCACTTGCTGAAACTTAGCTCAGTGTTTGTAACCTAATCTAGAAGTGCTTTAGATGCCTCTAAGACCATGACACATGCAGACATGCAGACATTTAATAGACTCACAGAAGCCAAAGCTGGGGGTACACATCTATAAGGCCAATGCGTGGTGGAGTGGAGTTCACAGAAACAAGATTAAAGATATTTCTGGCTTTACAGTAATATCTTATGAAAACAAAAACTAGGTTTACATGACTCAGAACTTAGCTCCGTTATATAATGTAGAAAGTGTACACATTTAGCACATACTTGACATAGGCTTTGCCTGGATGTGTTATATATATTGTCTATCCTGTGTCATCTCTTTCCAATGTAGTAGTACCTTTCCTCCAGCAATGATGTAAAAAAAAAAGTGCCACAATTTTACCCAAGAAAACCTACTAAATCTAGTTGGGGTTTCTGTGCCTTATTGAATAGAAGTTCTTCCTAGAACATACAGAACTGGTGTTTCAGGTTCCTAAAAGCAAGTGTTCAACATAAAGTAAACACTCCACACCTTTGCACAATTTTGGATATGTAAATTATATTTACCAATACTTGGAAACTGACCAGAAATCCATATGTCAACAGAGTATCCTTTCTAAAGAGATTAGCTTATTGGCCCTGGCATTTCCCTACACTGGGGCACAGAACCTTCACAGGACCGAGGTCCTCTCCTCTTAGTGATGATCGAATTTGCAATCCTCTACTATACACATGCTGCCAGAATAATCAGACCCCACCATGTGCAGTCCTTGGTTGATGGTTGAGACCCCAGGAGCTCTGAGGGTACTAGTTAGTTCATACTGCTGTTCATCCTAAGGGACTGCAAACCCCAGCTCCATAGGTCCTTTCTCTAGCTCCTTCATTGGAGACCCTGTACTCAGTTCAATGTATGGCTGCGAGCCTCCACATCTGCATTAGTCAGGTACTTTCAGAGCCTCCCAGGAGATAGCTATATTTAGGCTGGCTTGTCCTTCCTTCAGTCAGGGTGGGGAGGCAGGCATGGGGACAGGGTGGGGAGGCAACAGGGGTTTGTTCTTGTTATTTTTGTTTGTTTGTTTGTTTTTGGAGGGGAAACTGGGAAAGGAGAAATTTACATGTAGATAAAGAATATCTAATAAAAAAAGAAAATGTAAAAGCATAAAAGGCATCAATACTTTACTAAATAAACCACTTTGTACAAAGGAAAAAAAGAGATTAGCTCAGGCCTGCTATGGCTTTCAGAATAATAGATGGTGCTCTGAATCTCTAGTTCTGAAAGAGTGCTGCTGCTGCTCAGTGCTCCTGTGCTTATAGACTTTCTTTGAAGCCATGCCTGCTCTAATTTTATGACTTCGTACTCTTGGAAACTAGATACATTTTGAAATGGATTGTTTAAAAATTATTTCATGTCTTCCTGTATACAAGCACTACATAGCATCAGTATTCATGTCAGAATTTGTTGCCTAGCATGTCTGTCTTTGAGAAACTCTATTAGCAGCTGACTGATACACGTGCAGATACTTACAGCTGATCATCATTGGACTGAGTTTGGGAACCCATATGGAAGAGTTAGGGGAAGGATTGAAGGAACTGAAAGGGATGACAACCATATTGGAAGACCAGTGTCAACTAGCCCAGACCCCGGGACCTCCCAGAGACTAAGCTAACAACCAAAGAACATGGGCTGGTCTGTGTTCCCCTGGCACATATATAGCAGAGGAATGCCTTGACTGGCCTCAGTGGGAGAGGATGTACCTAAACCTGTAGAGACTTGATGCCCCAGGGAAGGGTGTGTGTGTGGCGGAAGTAGGGGAGCACTGTCTCAGAGGGAAAGGGTAAGGGAAATGGCATGAAGAATTCTTGGAGGAGGACAGAGAAAAGGAGGTGTCATGGTTTGAATATGCTTGGCCCAGGGAGTGGTACTATTTGGAGATGTGGACTTGTTGGAGTACATGTGTAACTGTGGGAGTGGATTCTAAGACCTCATCTTAGCGGCATGGAAGTCACTATTGCCTTAGTAGCCTTCAGATGATGATGTAGACCTCTCAGACCTTCACATGTTGCCATGTTACAGCTTTGAAGATAATGGACGGAACCTCTGTCCCTGTAAGCCAGCCCTAATTAAACGTTGTCCTTATTAAGAGTTGCCTTGATCATGGTGTCTATTCACAGTAGTAAAACCCTAAATAAGGCGGGGAGCAACATTTGGAATGTAAATTAATAATACAACTAATAAAAATACTAAAAATAAATATTTAATGGAAGCTGGAAAGATGGCTCAATGTTAAAGAAAATAGCGTTTGATTCCTTGTTCTTACGGGCAGCTAAAGACCTTCTGGAACTCCAGTTCTAGGTGTTTATGACACCCTTCTGGCATTCTGGAGCACCAGGTATATACATAGTTTACAGACATCCACACAAGCACAACACTCATATGCATAAAATAAAAGTAAATAAATTTAAAAACATTTTTAAATCCTTTAAATTATTTAAAGGGTCATTAAATCTCTTTCTAATAAAAATCTTCAAAGCACACCTCTTTTTACGTTCCTATCCCCTTTCTGATGGAACAGTCTACTCAACTCTAATAACTCTTAATTTCCAAGAAGCTCACCTTTAGCATCATTAACAGGTGCTTCATCCTTCTTGGTCACTGATAGTGCTCTACATGCATGGTAGAGGAGTGTTCACTTGGAGTCTATCTCACTTCTACCAGTCTATTCTCATTGAGATTTCTCCTGCATGTGGCAGTAATAGAAAGGAACAAACGTGCTCCTTTCTTTTGGAACCAGTTATATAACTCAACACCACTAGAATCCTTAGGATCAATGCTGGAATGTCTTCCCTATTGTCTGGCTTTTTTGTGACTGGCATTGATTTTTTTCCATGCCAACGTTGACTTTGTTTATAGTTATCTTCATCCCACTTAAATCTTGCCCCATTTTTTAAATATTTTGTAATGTTTTATATTCATACAGTAAAATGTTCTAAAACTTAAAACTTATTTCTGCAGTTATTTATGCCTTATTTCACCATGAAAATCTTTGTTAAGACAGAAAAGCTATACTTTGCAAATGTCTGTGTTCAGAAAATAATTAACTTAAAAGACATTGGCTATCCAATACTAAGAGTTCATCTCTGAAAACATATGCATGCAAAAAAGATGGTACAGATTGGACAGATAGTATTTTCATAAAGAGTAAAGAGAGAATGAGTATATATAAATATATACATATATATACACATTTATATGCATATTATATACTTGCATATATGTATATATAAAATATGTGTGTGTTTATATACAGAAATAGAGAAGATGAACATGAGAGAAAACAGAATGTGTACACAAAAAGTTTTGAGAAGAAAAAGAAGGGAAACATTTTGCAATTATTCTTTAATTTCAAAAGATAAAACAGTGTATTAAAGTAGGAAAATTAGACCAAGAACATCAAAGAAAATCCCTTAATAAGCATCCAAAGCCTGATCCACACCTTACCACCCTATCACCAAGGGCCTGTTAAGTTCAGTGGGGGAGCTATTCCCATAAGAGTTCCACACAATGGGTGAAAATGAGAATTCATACAAATAGCAGAACAAACTTTAATAAGCTCTCTCAATTAGTATTTACCTGAGGGACTCGAACAATTTTAATGGAAAACCTGCTTAATAGCCATCTATTAAATAACTGATTTTCTTTATTTAAATTAAAATCTAACACAAGCTTAGTAACAAACAGGATTTATATACTGCAGTTTTGTATATTGAGTTAATAGAGGGGATGTTTATACTCACCAAATGTGAGTATTACATTGTTCTGTTTTTCTTTAAGTTCTACTTTGGGGAATTTATTAAAGGTGACCATATAAGTTTACATAAAAATAATGAAGCAAAGGCATGTCTTGATAGACTATATCAGATACTATAGAAAGTCATCCAGCAATGGGGAGTTTTCTAGCAAAACAGGACAACTTAATAAAAAAAACTCTTGTCCTTGTAAGACGCCTTCAGGGTTTTCTAAGCAGTACAATTTGACACAGTTCATCTTGTACCATGTTGAATGTGATCCTATGCAGATTATCCTCTTTTCTAGTTCAGGAGTAAAAATTGTGCTTCTTCAGCACTTTGCCTGCCCCCTTCCCCTTGATACTCATGATTCTTATGACACTGGAATGATTCCCTAGCAGTTGCTCCCAATGTAATGATAAAAATCTTAAGAGGGACATTCATGATGTTCTCATTCTCCTCTTCATCTCTAGCAGATAGTTTGTCATATAAGAAAACACTTAGGATAAAGACTCTAAAGTAAAATGTATAAACATTTGTTTTCGGTTAAAACATACTTCTATTCTCTCATGCTACTTTTTCCTCTCATTAAGCTCATTTAGGATAGATTGAACTTCAAGAACTAGAATACTATACTAGTGTTTCAAGCAGTTAACTTGCTAGGTGTTGTTCTGGTTGTGCTATGTATTACAAGGCTAGAGTCGTACCCCGATAGCTGGATAGCTGGTTGCCCCAAAATGAGCAAATTCCCACATATTCCAGCCTTTGTTATGTAAACCTTGCCCACCAGTTTAAAGTTAGTTGTTTAATAAAAGGCTAGATCCTGTGGTAGGCAGAGAGAAAGAAAGGCAGGACTTGAAGATCAAGCGAGGTGTCTCAGGAGAGACCAGAAAAGGAAAAGGGAGATAGAGAGAGGAGGAAGCCTCCAGGAGAGTAGATGGATGATGAGCACATGGGCAGGAGAATTGGACCCTGAGGATAACCCAGGCCAGAATAAAACAGCAAGTAACAAGGGACATATGGCTGGGATGTAAGGTGGAATCGCTCAAAACCTGCCCAATCTAGGCTTATAGCTCGTAAATAGAATACCAAGATTTTGTGTCTTTTACTCTAGCTCAGCAGAATATATAATTTATTTTATACTACTTGTCATGTATATGAATAACTAATAAAAATAATATGATAACATCTGATTCTTCATTCCCCTTGGCCTTCTCTTTTTCTAGATCATGTGTAAAAATGACACCAAAGTTCATGAAACCAAGAGTAAGTTTACAGCACAATCATGTTTATAATAGCATTATTAAATATATTGGTTTATGAAGAATTGCATGTATTATTAGTGCATGCACTTCAGTGTGTTAGGATATAGGAAAGCAATTTTGAAACTCTTATGAGGAAGCAGTCAGGCAATGACATGCTGCTCTGATTCTAAACGTTTTAGAAAATTTGTTAATTTTCTCAGCAGGGGCTTAAACATTTATTTCTAAAAAAATGTGTAAGTCAAGGTATATATGTGTATGCATATATGCATGTATATGCATATGTACATATGTATCACATATACACGTATATATGTATTATATATACACATACACATACATGTACATGTGCACATATGGATACACAGACATGCACACATCACACACAAACACACATTTATTTGCACAGTCATTATCACATGCACATAAATACACATATATGTATGTAAATATGTATATGTACATACACATGTGAATATATGTGTATTTATAATAAATACGTTACTAAAAATATTCTAATTTGATATGGAATGAGGAATGGTGCTAAAAGAATATGAGAAACATTTGTTTTCTATAATTCAAATGTTACATTTTAAGAGTAGAAGAAGTGGTACAGTGAACAGTAAAAGCAGTGGAATAAGCTACTAACATTTTAAGGAGGAAGGTCTTAGAAAATGTTTCTTGGAGTTGCATGACATGGCAGCATATACAGTGCAAAGAATGCATGTTGTATGTCCATATCCAAGGCTACAATTGATGCTGCACAATGTAACATCGGTAAATCGTTCCAGAAACAATTCAGATTCATTGCACACTTGATTTTATGTAGCTTTTTGGTCATCTACCATTCAACAGTCTTTTATTATGGTCAAATTTATGACTTCTAAATTCAGTTATGTGAGCTCAGGTTGCCTACCTGGGCTATACATTTCTGATCTTCTACAGTGTGACTGGTTTTCAAAATAGCATTGTGGGAATGTTGAAAGAACTATGTAAAAATAGCTAAGAATTTTCTACATATGAAAGACCTTTTAAAGTGGGAATTTTTGAAGGCTTAAAACCTGGAAAGTACTTTGAGAATGAACAAAGGGACAAAATAAATCAGGTTCAAGTTGTCAACTTATCCTTTTAATAGTGTCCCAAAGGGAGATACAGGTCATGGCACTTGCCACAGAGACTACATTCTAGAGGTTCTTGTGCCTTTTGAAATATCAATATGTTTTAAGCATTTAAGCAGCCTTAACAATGCTGTGTCATTCACATGTCTCCTAGTATGTCAAATTTGATTTCTGTATGAAATAAAGGCATAGAAGGGAGGGAAGAAGGAAGGAAACTCATTGCTTTGTATCCTAACCTAAAAATGTCATAAAACTCCCTACATAAAATTAAAGTAAAATAGTGGAAATAAATGACAGTCTAATTTTTAGCAAATGATGTGTACAGATATTAAAATATTTTGTGTGGTAAGATTATGAGTGTGTTTGTTTTAATGTATGCATGTGTCAGTGTGTGCACACTATATCACACATGTAGATCTCAGAACAAGCAATGCCATTGGTCATCACCTCCCACCTTGTTTGTGACATAGTGTCCTGTTGTTCACTGTGGAATGCAGAAGGCTAAGTGTCTTGTGTGTTTTTGAATGCACCCATCTCTGTCACTAATCTCACTGCAGGAGTTCTGGGATTGCAAATGTGTGCTACCCTGTCTGGATTAACATGGGCTCTGGGAATCTGAAAACAGTTCTTCCTATTTGTGTAGCAGGTGCTTTAATCACCAATGTCAATACGTTGTTTGAATAAAAATAAATGCACAAATTTGCAGTTGTTCGACTTCCATCAATAGTGTGTTCTACAGAAAAAAAATTGACAAAACAAAGACTTAACATGTTGAATAAGATAAAATATTTGTGAACTCTTCATTAAATGAAGGATTAAATGTCTAGAAAATATAGAGAATTCAAACAACAGAAAGAAAAATTCAATTCAAATGGGCAATTAATCTTAATAGACAGTATTCAAAAGAAAGATGTATGGATGGACATCAAGTGCATGAAAATTTGAAAGTACCTACCATCTGATAAATGTATACCACAACTACAACAGGATACAACCTTACCTCATTTAGGATGAACATTTTCAAAAACGCATAGTAAAATAGGCATCCTCACAAACTTGGAGGGAATGTAAATTAATATACCTATTAGAGCAATGACTATAGACAAGCCACTTTTCTTCCTGATGTAACAAAATGACTGTGAAGGAGTAATTTAAGGAAGAACTCTCCATTCTGGCTAACAGTTTGAGAGGAAGATGGCTTCAGGTAAGAGAGATATGGCTTTGGAAGCAAGGGGCTGACTAGTCACATTGTATCAGTGCTCTGGAAGCACAGAAAGACTAATGTTAATACACAGTTACCTTCTTTTAATTTAGTTCAGGACCAAGTCCTTGAAATGGTGCCACCTGCATTTAGGGTGGGTCTTTCCACATCAATTAACCTAGTTAAGTAATTCCTCAGAGGTATTCCCAGAGGCTCCACTCCTAGGTGACATCAATATGAACTATCATATAGATATTCCTAAAAATGTAGAAACAGAACTGCCATATGACTGCACATTCCCATTCCTGGATATATCCAGAGGAAGTGAAGTTAGTCTGTTGCAGAAAAAGTTTGCATTTTCATGTGTAGAGCAGTAGTTGTTTACAATGTATAGGTAGATAGCTAAAGAAAATATTGTACAAGTGCATAATGAATATCATTCAGCAGCAGAATGGATGAACTCCTGGCACTTTTAACAACATAGTTGAAAGGATGTGAGGCATATACTTTCAATTACTAGAAAGAAATTCTGCTCACTGTGTTAGCTTGAATAAAAAGTATCCCCCATGGGCTCCTGTATTTAAACATTTTGTTCCTTGTTGGTAAGTAGCACTACTTGTGTGTCTCTCTGTATGTGTGTATCTGTGTGTCTCTCTGTGTGTGTATTATAGAACCTTTACATTGTGTGAACTTGCTGAAAGAAACACAAAAGTGGAGTTGATTTGAGGGTTTATAGCACCTCCTTCTTTATGTCCCTTCTGTCTGCATCCTGTGTGGAATTGTGATGTGATCATCCAGCCCCTTGTTCCAGGGCATGCTGCCATGCTCTATCACGGTTATAAATTCTTTGAAAACACAAGCCAAAATAAAATATTTTATCTGTTACTTATGATTATAGTATTTTATCACAATAATAGCAAAGTAACTAATAATCTCAGTTTGAGCATTAACTTTCTTAGGAGAGGGGGGATTGCAAGCAAATCTTACATACTAAAATTTCTGCTGAAGAACAGTATTTGGACATTTTTGAAGAGTTATATAATTTTCCCTATGAAGCATATGACTTGAAATGAATATTTCATAACTGTGGAAAAAAGGGAAATAATGACCATTCCTAGATCCAGGCAAAACACTAAATTTTGCGAACTGGAATTATCTGAGCATGATTTTAGTCAAATAATGTCAAAGCAGCAAGACATGAAGTTTATATGGTAGAAGAAGGTGAGATCAGAGATATCTCTATCCTTTCTAAGGACTAATTTCTGAATAAATAGAAAACTATGGCATCATTTTAGATGCAATAAGAACTGTATTCTAAATAAAATTTATTTAGGTTGCAAATAAATAAAAAAGATTCTATTTTTAAATGTCATGATTGTATTTACAGAAAAATTTAAGAATAATGAAGTTCAACAAAATTTCAAGGCACAGAATCGATAAGGAAAATCTCATTATACTTCTATGCAGTAAGAATGAACACATCAAAAGGGAAATACAAAAGATCATAATAACTCCACAAGAAATACAATTTAGGTATAAACCTAATAAAAACACATACAATATCTGTACCTTGAAAGTTCCAAAATTCCCATAAAAATAAAAATAAATGGGGAAATACCCAATATAGGAAATGTATCAATTCTCTCAAGTTGATTTACAGATGTAATACAATTCCTGTTAAAAATCACTGTGCTTTTTTGCACATGCAGACAAGGTTATTATAAAATTTACATGGAAAAGGAAGGCTGGACAATAGGTAAAACAATTTAGAAAAACAATATAAAGTAGTATGTTTTTTCCACTTGGTGTTAAGGGTTATTGTATAATTACAGTAATCAAAAGAGCGGAGATGTTAGTGGTTGATACAGACACAGAAATGAACAGAACAGGATAGAAAAATAGAAACAGATCCACAAGAAACATTCAAGGGAGCTCTGACAAAACTTAAAAAAATATATCAGTGGGGGAAAGAAAACCAGCCATTTCAATAAAAGGTACAACTGCATTTTCAATGATTTAAGAACAAAAGAGATGTCAAAAAGAAAAATTATAGAATGAAACTTACTTTATGCAAAAATTAAGCAACAAAAGGTCATAGGTTTGATTTTAAAATGTAAAATATAAAGTGCTTAAGAAATATAGAGAAAAATCTTAAGGAATAAGAGTGTTTCCTTGAAACCAGCAGTGTAACTACAGAAAGGAAAAAGCTGGAAAACTGATTAGAATCCATATACTCTTCAAAATAAACATATAAGACCAGTCAAATTTAAAATTGATGATGTCTATGAAGGGGTAGCCATTTTATTGCAGAATTTGTACAGATAACAAATAAACACAAAACACCTTCCATAAAATCAGTCATTAAGAAATTAAAAATGGAACTATAATGAAATACAAATGATAAATAGTTGTAGGCCAGGAGTGAATGTGAGATGATGAGATCTGAATCATTAATATACTGCTATAGTAAGGGGGAAAATCTAGCGTTAACTGAATTACTGTTCAATTTGCTTATGTAGGGCAAAGCATCTTAAAGTGAGTATGGGGGCGGGGGGTGCTGGAGAAGCAATGACTTGACTGAAATAGGGGAGTGCAAAATCGCTAAAGCATGGAAGGACTGGGCTGAACCCTTTATGATTAGGTGCTCAAACAACTGGTTCTCATGCAGTTTAGCTCTATGTGTACTCAGGTTGGGAGGCACTCTTAGCATCTTCAGGATTGACTAGATCAAGTTTCTTTGCCAGTCTTAAGTATTCTCACATTAGGCAATCTCAAGAAGTTGTTCTAGGCAGCATTCTCAAAGAGATAAATGGTAGAGAACAGATTAGTGGGTGGATGATAAGAGTTATAGTTTGGGTTGGTGTCTTATGCATATAAAAAGGGATCCTTGTTATTGTAATATTCTACATTTCTATTATGATGGTAGATCATTAACAATAATCTAGAACTGAGGATGAACACAATATTCAGTGTTTGTAAAATTGATAGCTTTTAAATGGATTAGTACATTACATTTTCTGTACTTAGAAAGTTTGTGTTCTCCGAATTCATACGTTGAAATACACTCCCCAATAAGGTAGCAATGGTCTATACAGACTTTGGGAAACTATTTCACAATGAAAGTAATGATTAGATCAAACATTTCAAGGTTGGGATTAAGCTCAAGATGGCTGTCTTCTCCTGCCACTAGAGGAGACAAAGTTAGGAGTCACTCCTGATTACTGAAATGAAAGACTCACTTGACCTTGGACTTCCAGCTTCTAGAACTGTGAGACACAAATATCTATTTTCATAAATTTCCTAGTTTGTGACTATTCAAATGGACTCAGAGGATATCAATGTTACCCTCTGGGTGTGATGTAATAGGATGTGAAGTGATAACTTTCAGGGAAGCAGGTGATAGTCATAAGGAACCCATATTTATACCTGTACCTGTACCTGTACCTATACCTGTACTTATTCTTCACAGGTCTTAAGATTGTTCTTAACCAAAAAAGCTATCTAAATGCCATGTTAGAATGAATTGGCAGTGAGCATGGGATATTCAGACTTACTGGGTCACTGTGTGTCTGCTAGAGGAAGTAATGAGGAGTAAGGGCAATCTGGATCCTTTCCTGGTCTTCACTTATCCGGAGAGGAAAGGAGAAACTGATATGATTAGAAGATGGTAGTGAATTCAATTTTATTGTACTGAGTTTTCTCTTGCTGCCCATTTAATCAATATGGTATAGGATGCAGGATGGGAAGGCAATGGGGATGAACTGGAATCTTAGGAGAAAGAAAGGAACCACGAGCACTCTGTTGGGTTTTCAAACTGTGTGTGCTTCAATGAACAACTGAAAATTAAAATGTCAGGTATTTGCCTGTTGGGAGAGGGAGATATGCTTTATCCAGAGATAAAAGTAAGTATGATGTCTTTGTGGGAATTCCACGCACAGGCTCGATAAGATTGAATTACATGAGCATTAAAATAGTAAAACAGCTAGTTTCCATGTTCTAAGTAAAATACCCTGGAAACATTATCTTTAATTTTTACAACAGGCCTAAAATGTTTTTTTTTATTATCTATATTTTTTATTCATAGAAGTTATATAGTTTTTTAAATAAAATAAAATCAGTAAATTATTTCCTGAACAAGAATCTGAATATAAATATGTTTGATTCCTAACCTTAAATCTAGGTAAGTCTCTGCCCTGTGAGTAGCTGCTTATGAAAAAGAGATTACAATGCCTTGCCAAATTGTAGATGCTCTATTTTCCAAGGCTTCTCGTGAAGTCAAACATTTATTTTATGTTTGTAAGTATTTGATCTCCCAGTGGGGAATGTTAAAAGATCTGTTTCAAAGTCCGTTCCACCCTTACAGGGTAGCATGATATTAGGGGCTTTTAGTACCTATGCCTCCTACTTATTTGGGTGTCATGCTTTCTTCTTCTTGCCACGATGCCATCTTTTCTTTTTATGTGTACTAGCTTCTTTGTTTACACCAATCGGAAGGCAATCCCCTCCTTTCAGTTTGCTAGTTTTCAGCTTTGCAGACTTTGCAAGCATCCTTCACTTGACTAATACAAACATATAAACAGAAGCTGTCCTAAACTTCCATGGCACATTAGCTCCAGCTTTACTACCTACCAGCACTGAAATCCCTAAGCCTGCCCATGTAAGCACAGCAAACACGACTGTTAATCCCCTATATTACAGGGGATATTTATTCTCATTCTTTGATAATTTTCTATACTTTCGGTTCGCAGGTCCTCTTTGAGCATCCATTTAAAGTAGGCACATCAAAGCCTACAATCTCTTGGAAGTCAGTTTCTATACAGCAAATCACAACCCATTTTCTTTCCAAACAAAAGACAAACAAACAGAAAGCCTTGAAAAATAATTTTCATTTAGAAGTCAGGCTGCTCTTTCTAATGAACTTCACTTTTCCAATGATCTTAATGGTTTTGCTGATCATGATTTGGTACTTCAGATGTAATTTTTCAAAAACATTTCAACAGGAAACTCTGTACATCATATTCCACGTCCATCAAAATGCAGTCTGAAGCCTGAACATATAAACACTGAAAAGATGGGTGTTCGCAGGAAATTTAAGGATGTTTATGTGGTCGGATTCTCCGTTAAATCTGTAAATTTTTCTGATCCTTTGCCATTCTAAAGCAGCAACCTTAGATGTAAATTTAACTTCTCGCCACTCCCGCCATCTAGTGGCCATGGTTGTTAAAAGCTTGGTTTTAAAGGAAGACACTTAATGACTGGGGGCGGGGTACACGAAGACCAAAATCGGTTGGCCACTACAATTTTCCTGTCTCTCCTCACATCACTCACCCCTCATCTGGACACCTTTTCTTTCTTCGGTCATTTCAGATATGGGCAGGGATGCGCAAAGGGCATGAAGAGACACACACTCTCAGAGACTCACGCCCCTGCACACTGACATTTAGAAAAGGGTCTAAATTCTCCTGTCATTTGCAAAGGACAGGGGGAAAGGACTTGTGGCAAGACCTAGCCAGGGGAGACTTGTGTGACTTTCCAGCAAGTTGGACGGGTAATATATTAATCTTAGTAACGTTAACATCTATTTTGGACACAAATAATTAAAAAATAAAATAAAATAAAGGAACGAGGGGGATCACTTAAAAATTCTGCCGCGGAGCTTTGCAGGTTTTGCGACCCAGTCGCCCCTCAAAGGCAACCAATTCCTTCGCGTTCCGCTCCCTACACCCTCCTTTCCAGCTTTTCTCGAATCTTTTTTTTTTTCTTTTTGGCCCCCCTTTCCCACGCTCGTCTGGAACCGGGGCTCCGGAGGCAGCAGTAAGCCACCGGTCCCCTTCCTCCTCTCTCCCATCAAACAGCCGCGGCCGAGAGCCTTGAATCTTCTCTTTGTTCATCCGAGGCTCGCTCATCCCCGGGGTAGAACCACCTGGATGCTCTCCCTTGGTGACATTTGGCGTCGAGGCTGGTGGGTGGCTAGGGTGGAGCGAGAGGAGCCCGAGGGGGCGGGGGCGGAGAAAGGTCAAGGCGAGGGAAAGGCTGGAGACGCCTTTGCCTAACCTGCGTGGCGGGGCGTGCGTGCGGCTCTCGCTCTCTTCCCGGCTTATTGATCGATCGCACGGGCAGAGCTGCGCGCGGAGCTCGGGGGAGATGCGGGACCACCCACTGGCGGGGAAGCAGCGAGCAGCCCTCTCGCGCCCCCGCTCCGCCGAGCGCCTCCTGCCTCCGCGCCCGGACGCCAGCCCGCTCCTGCCTCGGTCCCGGCCCCACGCCGCCACCGCCCGCCCCGAAGCCCCGCAGCCCCGCAGTCCCGGCGCCCCGCAGCCCCGCAGCGCTCCGACCCCGGGGACGCCGGCCGCGCAGTAAGTTGGCAGGAGCGAGTGGCCTGGGCGGCTCGCCTCCCCCGCACCTTTTTGAACTTGTTGCTGTTGGCTCTGCTCGCCTGCGCCTGGCTTTTGGGAAGGTGACAAGGAGGAGGGAGGCACGGAGGGTGGGGGAAGGGGACGGAGAGCTCGCCAGAGCTTTATTTATGCTCCCCGGGAGCCTGGGATCTGGCTGCTCGGGAGCCGCTGGCTCTGCCTTTCCCTTTCCGGGTGCAAGGCGACAGCAAAGTCTCTATGCAACTCAGCCCCGGCGCGCACTTTGCCAGGTATGTACCGCGGGCGAGGCGCGTTCTGCGCGGAGGCAGATGCTGCTGCCGCCACGGCGGCGGCGGCTGCCAGCTCCCGGGCTCTATAACTGTCACACTGCACCTGAGCTGAACTTGAACAGAGAGTGAAAGGGCCCATCGGGCGAACGCTCTCGGCTGGCGCAGAGGGTGTCAGTCGTCGTTGGAGGGGGAGAAAGCTCTAGACCGACGCCCCCCGCCGCGAGCCCTGCACTTCACCTCCATCTCTGCGAGCGCAGCGTGAGTACAGGCGGCCAGCGGACTCCAAGGGACGCGGGACAGCGGCTGTGACCGCATCTCTGGAGCTACAACAACAGGTCGTCTTTTTTTTTTTTTTTTTTTGAGACGCCTTTGGCGGGAAGGACCACTTCAGCAAAAGGGGAGGTGAAAAGGTTCTTTCTTTTAAGAGACTACCACTGGTTGACTTTCCTTGTTTCCTTTCCCTTGCTCCATATACCGACCCCATTTGAACCAGACTGTATCAGGGGAGAAGCGAAGACACCTGTTTGAAGCCAGGCTGTCTCCGAAGTCACCTGTGCGTTTACATGTGCCAGGAGTTGCCCTGGTCCAAGTGTTGCCAGAGATTTGTTTAGGCTCTATGGAGAGAGATTTTTAGGTCACTGTATTTTTTTTTGTCTTTCTCAGTATTTCCAAATACTTGTCTGTGAGGGAAACCTGACCTCCTTGAGTACTGTGACTTGACCTGCGCCACCTTGGAATAACCGTGTTCCTGTGAGCAGTGTTCCCCCAGTGTTTTGGGTGAGGTGAAGAAGTCGGGGAGTTTTGTTATTTTCATTGTGTTACTTTGGGTGACCCTTCTGATCACTCTCGTGACCTCCGCTTCCAGACAACATGGCAGCCGGTGTTGCAGCATGGCTACCCTTTGCCAGGGCAGCCGCCATTGGGTGGATGCCTGTTGCCTCGGGGCCTATGCCTGCTCCCCCAAGGCAGGAGAGAAAAAGGACTCAGGACGCCCTGATTGTGCTGAACGTGAGTGGCACCCGTTTCCAGACATGGCAAGACACCCTGGAAAGATACCCAGACACTCTGCTGGGCAGTTCTGAGAGAGACTTTTTCTACCACCCAGAGACCCAACAGTATTTCTTTGACCGTGACCCAGACATCTTCCGCCACATCCTCAATTTCTACCGCACTGGGAAGCTACACTATCCCCGCCATGAGTGTATCTCGGCTTATGATGAAGAATTGGCCTTCTTTGGCCTCATCCCAGAAATTATTGGCGACTGCTGTTACGAGGAGTACAAGGACCGCAGGCGAGAGAATGCGGAGCGTCTCCAGGATGATGCTGACACTGACAATACAGGAGAGAGTGCGTTGCCCACCATGACTGCAAGGCAGAGGGTCTGGCGGGCCTTTGAGAATCCTCACACCAGCACCATGGCCCTGGTGTTCTACTATGTGACTGGGTTCTTCATCGCCGTCTCAGTCATCGCGAATGTGGTGGAAACAGTTCCATGTGGGTCTAGCCCAGGCCACATAAAAGAACTGCCTTGTGGGGAGAGGTATGCAGTGGCCTTCTTTTGCTTGGATACCGCCTGTGTCATGATCTTCACGGTTGAGTACTTGCTCCGCCTGGCCGCAGCACCTAGTCGTTATCGTTTTGTGCGCAGTGTCATGAGTATCATTGACGTGGTGGCCATCCTACCCTATTACATTGGGCTGGTGATGACAGACAATGAGGATGTCAGTGGAGCCTTTGTCACACTCCGAGTCTTTCGAGTCTTCAGGATCTTTAAGTTTTCCCGCCACTCTCAAGGCCTGCGTATACTGGGGTACACACTGAAGAGCTGTGCGTCAGAATTGGGCTTCTTGCTCTTTTCTCTCACAATGGCTATCATCATTTTCGCTACGGTTATGTTCTACGCAGAGAAGGGCTCTTCAGCAAGCAAGTTCACCAGCATCCCTGCAGCCTTCTGGTACACCATCGTCACCATGACAACACTGGGGTAGGTGCCTTTGTAGGAAGTCAGATGGCGATTGGACATGGGATGGGCGGGTTGATTATGGATCTCTTAAAGGCTTCCTGATGCTTTAGAGTGACTACATTTTTTTCTCTGAATAGATTTATGAGAGCACTATTTAAAAGTTTGGAAACAAATATATTAATCTGTGAAATGGGTATGACAAAAAGGATCGAAATTATTAGGGAGTTACAGGCAAACATTAATTACTGATACCATAAACTGACAAATATAGACATAATAGACTAATTAATAGTTGTGGATGGCATGTCTTTCAACCTAAGAGCTTTGTCTAATGTTGCATCATTATAAAAATGGTAGACTTCTCAAAAGGTTTATGTCAGTATGCTATCATGTTCATTTTCATTATGGGTAATGGGTTATACTTAGAATATCAGATGGGAAACAGGTCAACTGTACAAAATATGCTTGGAAGTCTAGGTTTGCCTTTTTTTAAAAGAAGCATATGACTGTCGTCCCTACAGTTTTCAGAAGCTCTGGGTCCCATCAGTCAAGGAGTCTACAGATGGTCCATCAACTGCACATGGAAGGCAGAGTAGTGTCTGTGAGATTGATGGTCATCATAGGCCAGTTGCAGTGTACAGTTTGGGGTTCTAAATTTCTTTTGAATTCTTCCCTTCCTTCTTTTATTTGAGGGCATGAAGTTTTACAGACCAGAGGAATATATTCTGAATTCATGCTCTCTGAAACAGACTTTTAAGGAAAGAATTAAGATTTCTTTAGATGTTATAAAGAGTGGTGGGGAGTGATTATGAATGTTTCTCCAATTGCAGAAAAGTAGCAGCACTTGGCACTGGAGAACAACTAATAAAATAAGCTAGAAAGAGACAGCTACTTTGTAGACTTCTTAGATAACCCTTGGAGAGGTAGCAGGGTCCCTTCTTTAGCTTTATCGCTGCCTTCCTTGCCTAGGTAATCAGGGTACGAAGGATTTGGTAAGGGCTAGAGGAAAAAAAAAGTTATTCCCAAGGCTGTATTTTCAGCTTTGTGTTTCCGGCTCATTTAATTGGCTTCTTTAAATGACATTGTGGTTAAAGTCAACTTAATTTTATTGGCCATATTGTGCTGAACAGAATTTCTGGTGTTATATGGCCAACTAGTGGAATATGTTTTTATGAGGGGAAATTTCTGGCTGAGTTAATGAAGAGACTGGCTGAAGTAAAATATAGTGCTTTGGATTTTGATTAAGTCTCCACTGTCTTTGAGGATGTAATTATAGCTTTTCAAAGGTAAAGGAACAGAACCTGATTCCTACTGCCTTCATTCCCCTTCATCCTGCTAGTCATTTTGTGACAGATAAGAGAGAATGCGGCAAATTATTAAAGGTGCTTACCCTTTCTCAAAAGAGTTATGCTTATTTTTTTTTTTTTGTTCTGTCTCTGTGTTATGTGGAATCATGAAAGGACAATCGGGTGGTAAGGATTTCTGTCATCATTTCACATCTGAGCTGTACTAAGGGAGCCCTCTGTTAAGAAGAAAACAAAGGAGGAGCTATGGAAAGGCAATACACTTTACAAAATGTGGTGGTGTGCAGGAATTTCATGAGCGAGTCTTTTAACATTGCAAACTGTCTAGGTGATCGAATGTAGATATCATTACAAGGAATAGGGATGCATTTCTAGTTTTTAGGAGCTGAAATTCTAGACATGAGAAGTTAATGCTAATATTTATTTCTGGAGATGGCTTCTAATTCTTACTCTATCTTGAAATGTATGCTACTTTCTGAAAAAATGGGGCGGTGTTACTATTACTGCTCACAAGCATTCTCTTGTGGATGATTTAAGACACTAAGTTGAAATACTCAAGCAGTAAGCTTCTAGGCAATCGATTTCATTTGTTTCTCTTATAGGTGAGCAAATAGGAACAGTTAAATGCACGAACTTTCTAGAACTTGGAAGCAATAAGGGGGGTTGATTTTTAAGACTTTCAGTTTTATTGAAGTTGAAAAATCTATTTTTTTAAAAGAAGTTAAGCTTATTAATGACTCAGATTGAAAAACACAACACTGGGTCTTTTAATATGTAGAAGCAATAAAAATATGCTTTATGTAATGCATGATACTCTCTTACAGGAATATCTATAGATCCTTTTCTAAATGTGTTTATAGTATTTTAATTGTCTGGACAAACAGACTCTTAAATGCATTGTCTTTTTGGTGTCTTATTGTTAGTAGCCTTGCTGCTCTGTACTATTTAAGAATGGAAGAGATGTAACACATCTGTCTATGACTTAATCTTGTGTGCTGCGACTTTACAAGCTTAAGTATATAAACTTTCTGGAAAATATGCAGTAGTTTTAGCAGTTGTCAAACTGTAACTGATAGATGCTCAGGAGTTGTTTACCAGACTTCCTATATTCCCTTTATGTGGTTATTATTTTTAATGAAGCTAATAGTTATTAATTGATGATATCAGATGTGAAATTAGTATCCCAGATGATATTATCAGAAGTATCACCTGATATGAATACTGTTTTCATGAGATGAAAAATAACCAGGTACATTGTGATTCAGTTCTGACAGAATCAGCTAGTACTTCTGAGGTCATTTTAGAGGATGTCCCGTTGGTTTTGGCCTTGAAGAACTCAGTGTGTCGTCTTGAGACTACTGTATTTATATAATGTTCTCAAATATTAGCTTTATCATAGACTACAATAGACTATACTTACTAGGTAAGTATCTAATTTGCCAGTAAAACGAATATAGTTTTAAGGATGCTCATCTTGTATCAGTAAATGTAGAAAACATTGAAAAATATTAATAAAAGGATATAAGAGGAAATCTTTTTAAATGCCTAAACTGAGTGATATGTGTATCACCTCTTTCATCTCACCCCTCCTTTTTTGAGCATATTTATTTGCTGACACAGTACCAGGGGAGCACCTCCCTGTCCTCCCCTTGTAATCCTTTTTTTCCAAAATGAAAAGTCAATTGCTTTGAATTATCTGAGACTAGAAAGAATTCATAATTCCTATTTGGTCAGGGTTTGGGACAGCATATCTAACTGATGTATTTCTCTCAGGTGGAAGTGCTTGAATAATGCTAAATTTGGGAAATTTCTAAGTATCGTCTAATGACAACCAGAAACTGAGTTGTGAACACGGTTCAGTGGAATTGAGCCTTGCTTTACACTCTTCATGCTCATAACTTTTGGATGCAAGAGATCTCATGTGGCACAGTAAATTCTTGGGGACTTAATACTATTTTAGACAAAATTTGTATTCCCAGTCATGTTTCCTAACCATATTACTCACAACATGAAGCTCAAGAAGTTCAGAAATACCGTTTCATTTCTGTGGTCATTTCCACTTTTTTAACCATAAAACCAAATTGTTTCCATCAAAGGTTTTTATTATTATTATTATTATTATTATTATTATTATTATTATTATTATGATGTGGGAATAAAAATGGCTATGTGGTATTTCTGAAAACCTTGGACATAAAAATCAAATGCTGTGAGTATTATTCTGATTTCTGAGCAAACTTGAAAAGAACTAAAACTTTGATATGCTCACTAGAAGAACGACTATTGTAGAATTACAGCTTTGGTCATAGAGAATGTTGTGGTGGTCTATTTCTAAAGCCTTAAAAAGGCAAAAAAA